>NW_009719988.1:0-9026 GCF_000703405.1 Apaloderma vittatum | reverse complement strand
GGAAAGGCTGAGGAATCTGGAGCTGTTTAGCATGGAGAAGAGGAGCCTGAGAGCACACCTTGTTGCTCTCTACATCTGCCTGACAGGTGGTTTTAGGAAGGTGGAGGTTGGTCTGTTCTCCCTAGTGGTGAGTGACAGGACCAGAGGAAAGGGCCTTAAGTTGTGCCAGGGGAGGTTCAGGTTGGATATTAGGAAGAATTTCTTTACTGGAAGGGTTGTTGAGCCTTGGAACAGGCTGCCCAGGCAGGAGGTTGAGTCGGCATCCCTGAAGGTGTTTAAGAGACGAGTAGATGTTGTGCTGAGGGACATGGTTTAATGGTGTTGATAGGGCTAGGACAAAGGTTGGACTCGATGATCTTGAAGGTCTCTTCAGCTGAAACTGTTCTATGATTCTATGATTCTAAGCTGTTTTCATAGGATTTTAGTGTAATTCAATATCTGTTCATCCTGCCTGTCATGAGAAAGATACAGAAGGGAGACTTCCGTTTCTACATCACAGAATCACAGAATCGCAGAATGTTAGGGGTTGGAAGGGACCTCAAAAGTCTATCTAGTCCAACCCCCGTGCCAGAGCAGGATCCGCTAGGGCAGCCACACAGGGACGCACCCAAGCAGGTTTTGAATGTCTCCAAAGAAGGAGACTCCACAACCTCCCTGGGCAGCCTGTTACAGTGCTCTGTCACCCTAACAGTGAAAAAGTTTTTCCTAATACATGTGCAACACTAATTAATATGAAGTATTGTGTTTTGGCACAAAGTCTGTGTAATAGGTTCAACATAGTTGCTCCTGGAGTTGGCCTCCAAATTTTGTCGTAGCTCTCTGCCAGCAGGTAAGAAATGCAAGAAATAGCCTTCCTGTAAATCAAGGAGGAGAAAACAGTTCAGTTGCTTCCTTCCCCTTCAGTTGCTTGCCTTTCCACTTTGAGCACACACTCTACATGCTTATAACAAGATCAGGCCTGTAGATACACCGCTAGGCAACTGCCTGTTTTATTCCTAGCTACTGTTGGTAGCTTTGTCATATAAATAACCATCTTTACAATCAGATTCCACAATGAAAAAAAGAAAGAGAAAAAAAGGAAAAAAGAAAAAGTGTTAGGTCTTGGTAACTGATCCCATGGGCAACCACCACAGCCTTGCTTCCGTCTCTATGTATTGTATCTCTTTGCCCTCCAGAACAGGTTGTTTTCATCTGAACTGCTTTTGCAGACAATCCTTGTCCTGTGCAAGACCCAGTGCCTGGAAATGTCTAGGAATGATTTGGGAAGATTCTGTCTAATGCAAACTGGGCTGGGAACACGCTAACAATTAATATATTGGTATTGCTTATTGTGAGATAGTGCCTGGTCCATTATCTAAACAGACAATATCTGGGCAGAGCTCTGAACAACAAATCTGCAGTAAGGAAGGCTGAAATCACAGCTCTAAAACATTTTTATTTGTTAACAGGTAGAATCCAGCATTCCTTAAGTAGCAGACCATTTCAGAGGAAGATTTGTGTTAAACAAATCCCATCCACATGCTGTTCTTTTGCTTGACTAGGTACTATTCCTTAATTGCAAATAAAGACAGAAATGAAGCAGTAGAAAGAATTAAAATTAAAACAAGAAGTACAGAAGATAAATTTTAAAATAACATTTTAAAAAGTACTTATAGGATTAGGATTAGAGTATAAGAGGAAAACTCAGAGCTTGACATTGTGTAAACAAATCCAAGACAAGAAAAAAATCCAAGTCAGAAAATTAAAAATCAAACCCTCCTCAAAAGCACTAGAAATAAAAAAGAGAATAGGAAAAATTAACCTTCCAGTCCCTCAGTTTTTCCCTAAATTATGAAAGTAAAAAACAATTGTCTCTAGATTAGCAGAAGTTTATTGAGGTGGTTACAAACTTCAGTTTAACAAATCTTTTTAAAAATCTTTTTTTTTTTCCAAAACAACACTGTCTTGGCTATACTGTAGTTTTAGAAAAATGTTAGTTTAAATACATTATTAACATCTTTTCAAATAATTTTAAATCTTTATGCCCTCCTGCTTTATATTTTAAAGCATTTACTTACAGGAAAGTTGTGTAGAATTTTGGAGAAAATTTCAAGCATTCAATAGCTTCCTGTTTGCTTGAAGCCATCATCTGGCATTTAATAGAGAATTAGATCCCTACTATTGAATTCCATAGGATGACTGAAACATTCTACAGAAAACAAACTTTTTCTCTATTGAAGTAGAGTAATTTCTAGAGAACCTCATTGATTAAGTCACAATTAAGTTCAAAAGTAATTTCTTACTAGGGTACAAACAATTAACATGAGCCAGATTCTTCACTGTCTGGCATCTTGTGCAGAAAGAATGACAAATACTTATGACGTGAGATCATTGTACATGTATTTTCTATTATGCATTAATACAGACATCACAAAGTGCTCTCTCCTCATTTTTCTCTCTCTTCTCAAAACTCTTCATTTTCAGACCCTATAACAGCACCTTGCACATGATGTTCTGTAATCTCTTTATCATTTCAGTTGTGCTTCACCGATTTTTTTCAATAATTTATCGATGTCCTTTGTATACTGCAGGGACTGAACTGTGCTCTCTACTTCATTCCTAGATATGCTAAAGAAGGAAATGTGGGAGACAATCCTTCACATCACACTCAAGTGGCTTCAGTTAAGCCTTTTTGGTGGCTTTTTCAAAGAAAGCTACAAGGAACTGGTGCTTTCACTCTATTAGTCTGAATAACAAAGCCTGTGGCCATCAGTAATAAGTGAGAGACCCGCTAAAGTAAAATTATTCAGCTCTGAAATAAAACTATTCAGTGCCAACTCTGGGCAAAGAACAGCTTTTTATGACATCACATACTCAGAAAAAGATAAAGCCGGATTTTCAGGCACTTGAAATCTTTTTTACTCATTTCAAATGTCTGAGCCTGTACATTTGTTTTGTTAATGATACAGAATCACAAAATCAATGAGTTGAGTAGGCATCTCTGTAGATTGTCTTGTCCAACTCCCTGCTTAAAGCAGAGTATCTAAAGCTGGCTGCTCAGGTTTGTATCCAGCTGGATTTTTAATATCGCCAAGGACAGAGACTCCACAGACTCATTGGACAACCTGTTTCACCACTCTCAGAGTAAGGATGTTTTTTCTTACATTTACAGAGAGATTCGGATAGTGTATCTGTGTATTCCTCCTGGATCACCTGGGCTAAATTCCACCTGTTAGGCACTGCCTTTGTATATTTGAATTTAGTCAACTAAACATAGTTTGGTCTAATGCAAGGCAATAATTCGTCTTGCTTGGCTGACTTTTGCCCTGAGGGCATCATGACTACCGCTATGATTCTGCAGTGCTAATTGTACTACAAAGCAAAGACTGTTTAGTAAAAAGGAACTTAACTGAAGCAAAATGTATTTAGGTAATCCTAAATTACCAAGCCTACATAGTAAATGTATATTTGGCACAGCCACATAGAGTAAGTATCTCGGTCTGGAAAATAATGGACAGTCTAAACATAAAAAAATGCTTGTCTCTGAAAAAATATTCCCCCTGCTTTTTGCACAGCAGTGCTACAGGTAAGAAATACGACTAAAAAATTCTCAATAAAGAGGCATATAGATGTCTAAAACACATTGCAGGAATAACTTTTTTTTTGTAGTAACAAAAAAAAAGAGGAAAAAAAAAAGAACCTCCCAAAAAATATCAGATGCTTGCCATAACATTTCATAAATTTATATCATTACAAGAAATCTCTGAAATTTGTGGCACTGATGAAGAATCACCTTCAGGCTTAAAGGACAAAGATACGCAGGGCTGCTAATGCTGGACCTAGTGGCCTTTATTCATCCTGCCATTTTTTGTACCCAAAATTGATTTGGAACAACAAATTCAATAACTGTAGAAAAAATTAAAAAAACAAAGACCACCAAAAAATGCCTCCTGAAAAGAACCTGATTATTTTTCATTGCATAATACTCTGATACAAGACTAATGAATTTACAACGTAAGAAGAATATGGGAAGGAAGGAAGGAATATGTGAATCGGTGTGTTTACTGTGAGACAGATAAATTGATTAGGTACAGAAAAAACAGAAGTTTGATAGAATTGCGAGTGAAAAAGAAATTCAGAGAGAGGATTTTTCTGCTTTTGTTTTTTTTTTTTTTCCTTCCACCTTGGAGAAGTAGTTCTACAATTACACACTGAATGACCACATTTAATTTTGCAAGTTGCATCATTTTTATCTTAATGCTTATTTTACCATTTTTCATTTGCTGGAAAAGAAAGACTGCTATTGTGGTAGGAGAGACAATTGTGAACTACAAGAAATAAACTTTCTTGAGGCAAACATCATTTTTCCACAGCCTACCTGCAAATTTGGAAGAGCTAGTGAAGTGCTGCCCAGACATCTTACAGTGAAGAAAATGTTTTATTCAAAACAATTATTATACATATACATATGCAAAAATATATATGTCTGTGTGCATATATACATATATATATATAAAAATATGTATATGTAAATATATATGTGCGTGTGTGTGTTCAGGTACACATGAATAGATGGAAGGAATCAGAGATTAAAAAACAGGAATACATAATTTAATCATTAATATTTCTATTCAGATTCAGTGTAAAGACAGTTAAATTAGTTCAAGTAGAGAAAACACTCATATTTCCCTTCACCTCTCCAACTTCCTTACCCATGCTTACAAGCAAATTTCATAAAGAATTTGCTGGCAGTAGGAAATAACTGGCTGCTGCATTATCATGTGTTTTTGAATATAAAAAAAAATAAAGAAAAAAGAAAAACTCCTGCTGGAAAACCTTTACCTGTGGTATTTCTGGTCAGGTTCAGATTAGGAAGTTTCATCAGTGTTCAAAGAAAGATTCAGTTTATGATATTTAATAACCTCCAGAAGCTTGAGTGAGTCAGATAAGCTTCAGATAAACATCTGACCTTTGCAAGGTTTATCCCAATTGAAGGTAAGCTGTTGAAGAGCACCTATCGCTAATTCTGCACTTGTTCCAAGTGAGACATTTTCCCTAATGTTAATAGGAGCTCTGCACACTGAATGAGAGGAGATTATCCAACAGATACCCACACAAAAGAGAAGTTAATAGCATATGAATCAGAAGACAGAGCAGTGCCAGAAAATTTGTTCTTGCAGTGTATCAGGTAGTTTGCTTTTTAAAATAGCAATATTACCATATAAAACTAAATTGGTTAAATTCCAAACTGAAAGTAACCTTTAGTTTTCGGCATAATGTTCAGCTTCCAAGATGCTTCTGCGTACATGTATCTGCAAGATCTAAAAGACAGAAGGAATTTTTGACGACCAAAAAAAAAATTATGTGGTTTATACAAATTGTTCTGGCAAATTGAACTTACTAGAAATGCAGAAGTCAAAACTATTTTTCCTCTTGATTTCAGTTCACTCTTAGTAAGCCATAATAACGCTATCTCGGCAGTGTATTCCAGATTTCATGGTATTTAATTGGCCTGTTTCTTGTTTATATAAACTCAGAATGGATTACTCACCAGCACATGTTTAGAAAAGAACATGAAAACTGACATGTTTGAAAGGCCCCTGACAATAAAATTGGCTGGATGCTCTGCCAGTCCCTCACCTCCCAACCCTGTGAGGGATCTAGTAAAAGAGTCCTTCCTCTGGACTCTCTCAAAGCCCCATTACTTCTTGGTCTGTTCCCCTTTTTGCCTTGTGGAGCAGAGATGGACGTTGAGAACAGGTCAAGGTGGAAAGCTCTAACACAGGGCCTTGTATAAAGGGGAGCATAAAAAAAGCCCGCCAGAGATTATTGTCATGAGTCGCAAGTGGGGGGCATCTCTGACCAGCCCAGCCTGCAATGATTACTCCTCTTCCTGCTCTTGGCCTTAGAAACTCATCGGGAATGTCTACAGCATCTTACAGAGTGTGGACAGGAGCAGTTCACTGGAAGTTAACAAACCAGGCTGCACTCTCTCAAAGCCAGGCTGCAGGAACTTGACAATGGTTTTCAGCAAAACTAACGGAGGGAGATAAGCTATGAAAAGGGAGATCTCTCTAGAATTAATAATGCAGCTGCACCAATTTACAGCAGCTGAAGATCCAGCCTTTTGCCTATCTTCTTCCCTGATAAAGCTGTCTCTCCCTTTTTAAGAACAGAGAGTTTTCTTCTTTTTTTTATTATCATTTCTATTTCTCCTTTCATTCATTGGGATGCAGACCTGACCTCAGCTGAAAATTCACTGAATGTGGGCCTTGCACAGCAGTGCTTATCTCCAGAATCCCAGCTAAAACCCCCTGACCTGCGTATTTTCATTGTCCTTCCCAGAACTCTATTATATTCATGGTATTTTTGACAAAACACAGTGAAAGAACAGTGCTGGAGATGTGAATACATTTCCTTTCTCCCTTGAGCAAAACAAAACCTAGTCTGTCTGAGGCCTTGTTTGATGGAAAAAAAAAAAAAGTTAATGCATTAAACATAGGACATATCCCAGAATTACAATAGGATTTTTAATCCACCAGGTTTGGACATGTAATTGTTAGTATTTTGGTTTTCATTATGGAATGTTTTGTGCTTAGGGTACTTCAAGAAATGAACATCTGGTATTAATAACTTTTCAGCATAAAAAGCTCAACAAAATTACAATCTATTGTAGTTGGCAGGTGGGCTGCGAAAAATGAAGGGAAAAAAATCCACAAGACACCAGCTAGATTAATCCACGACATTATAGATCCAGATTTAATTCAAACAATGTAGCACATTGACTTCTAACAATAGGTGGCTATTGTGAGCAGTCTTTTCATATTTAGACATATTCAGTAATGATTATTCATGTAAACAATCTTTTTGTTTCAAATTAATCACGGAATTGTTTTGACTGATGTGTTGGTTCCAGCTTTGATGGGAGATAGTACATGCGTATTGTGGGAGGAGGAATCTCAGAAAATTAGAAACAACCTCCCAGCTCCAGAAAGGTCTTGGCACTGAGTTGCTACACTCTGCTTCAGAAGCAGTAGGTAAGAGACTGAACAATAAGTGGTTTCCTCCTTCCAGCCGACTCTGGCTGTCAAGAATCATGGAGGGTGATTGTGTGGGACGACATTTGCCACCATTAAGCAAAGCTTTCAGTACAAAACTGGCTTGAGTTGAAAGCATCTGAATGAAGGGGAAATTGCCATTGACTATACTGCCACATCTATCATTAGAAAAAAAGGAGATTAGGTTGACTGGACACATTGGTTGTCAGTTCTGCTACATCAGTAACTTACGGCTTCCCGTGCTTTATAAAAACTTGAGTGCCTTAGTTTGAAATTTCTCTTTTTCTCTCCTATTTTTCTTTTTCTTTTATTTTTTCTTCTTTTTTTTTTCCTTCTCTTTTTTTTCCCTTCTCTTTTCTATTTCTTACAAAGAGGGTTACATTTTCTTTTCTTTTCTCATTTACAACCTTGTTTATGTGGAGTGACTTCAGGAAATGAAAAATCTTCTCATGGAGATTCATATTACAGTCAAAGACAAAATTCTTAGTGAAAAGTTTTCACCCTGAAATAAACTTAGAACTGTTCTGACTTTATATGGTAGAGTTAGATAATTTACAGCAGGTATTTGCCCCACAGGAACTGAGTTATTTATGAAAGAATATTTTTTACATTCATAGGTGGACAAAATACGTACAGATTTCTTTCACACCCTTTTCCTTTATAGTCTTCGAAACAAAAGGAGACCATGTCCCTTACTAGGTCAAAAAGAAATACCATGTGAAAGGAGTAGACCATCATAAAATCTGAAGAGGAAGAAACTTTAATAAAAGAAAAGGTAAACAGATAAGAATTTGGGCTGATGAAGTTTATTGGGAAGTTTCTTGCTAGGGCATTTTTTCACTTCATGTGACCACTTAGGTAAAAAGTCTTTGTAGTCCAACATCCTGTTTTCACCTGATTGCTAGTGAACGCTTATGGAATCAAAGACAGAGCAAATGTAATGTGAAACTCAATACACCCTTCGAATCATAATCAGATCAGATATCCCTGAAAAAAATCGTTACCTCTAGATAATCTTATTTAAAAGCTTCAAGTGGACTGTCCTCTGTAGATTTGCTAATTATGTTATAACTTGCTTCTGAGTTTGGCCTCTGTAACATTTTTGAGGAGTGAGCTGCCCAATGTAATTATACGCTATGTGAAATACTGTCTTCTCTGTTTTACTTCTGTTGTCTAATAAATACCCACAGTGACCTTAGTTTTTTTAGTTGTGATAGTAAATAATTTTTGCTTTTTTATCTCATTTGTTCCACTCCTTATTTTATATGCTTCTCTTCTATCTTGGATTTAGAAACACAACATCCTAACACTGCAGCTGTAATTACTGGGATTAAACTGGGGAAATGGGAACAACGCTGTCAGAGAATGTGAGGTCTCATGTTAGATGTGGTCAAAGAAACTTTAAAAAATAGCAAACTGTTCAAGGACTGAGTTCTTTCCTTGCATTGGCTGAAAATCTCTTGCCGGAGTCAATGACTTAAAGTGGAGTTTAAACAATTCAGAGCTGTAAGAGCCATTTCAATATGAAAATTCAAGGCCAGGAAAACACAGAGGCACTGTTTTGCAAATTCTATATCCTCTTGAAGCATTTTCTTCCTTCAATGCCTGCACATAATAGATCCAAAAAGCCAAGGATTAAGCTCAAATTGTCAATCCTGATCTCCTAAACTGGTTATTACAAATGCACTCCTGAGTTTTGTCGTAACTTATGCTACCAGGGATCCGCCTAGGTAATACCTGGGCATGGTTTAACAGAACAGTTCCAATGAGGAGATGCAGAAAACTTAAGATCATGTTAATATGCCTCTGTTCTACGTAGTCCTCTACATTAGCTCAGTAGGCTTTCATCCTCAGTTTCGTATGTAGTGACGCTGTACGCTGGAGTGTGCAACATCAGCTTTTTGTTAAAAAAACATCACTGTGCTGGTCGTTGACACAATGTCATCTGGGTTTTTTTTTATCTTATGAAGTTCAACAAGGGCAAGTGTA
>NW_009719987.1:34422-48831 GCF_000703405.1 Apaloderma vittatum | reverse complement strand
GTGTGTCACAGCTGGAGATAGTCTTGTATCTGGGGCAGTGCAGCTCGTCTCCCTGTCGCTCGAGATTCTCCTCTGCAGCTGGTCACCTTGTCCTGGAACTTCTCATGAGACTTTTGGGAATGCTGAGTCCTGTCCCTCCCTGTTGGCAGGAGCCCCTAGCCGGCTCCCGCCTGGGATGGATAGAGCGGGGTCCAGCCCCCTCACCCTATAAAGCTGGGTGCAGGACTGGTTTGCCTCATGAACGCTCCAAGCAAGTTGTTTCCAAAGTTTGGTGCATGAGGCTGGGACTTTTCGCTGGGAAGTGATGGGCTGTGCGAGTAGTTTATTAAAGTGTACTATAAAAAAGGGTGTTTGTTTTGAAGTAAGCAATACTTGCTTCTAACATATTTATTGCTGTGTTTGCTTTGTGGTAACACGTGCAGGTTCCCAGTCAGAGGTGGTGACCCCATGCTCCTGTTCACTGCACAACCCCCTCCCCCCAAAAAAGGAAGTTTGAGTATACCAAAGGCTTCAAGACAGCCACATCAGTGGGAATGTGTTTCGGAGAGGAAAACCACTGATTTATCTCAGTAGTCCTTAACTCCACTTGAACTTTGGCTCAGAAACAAGGCTGGAGCGATGCAGTTCACAGCCTGGCAAACTGAGCTGGGGATTGCAGTCCAGGGGCTGGAAGTGGAGCAAAATCCAAGTGGGGATAAGGTACAGGGGGATATAATTGAGGAACTTGAGAGGTGAGAACTCCAGGGCTGTGAGGAGAGGACGGGGAGGGGAGGGTGTGCCTGGGCACAGCTGGCGGAGGAAGAGCTGGAAGGGCCAGCTGGCTGTTGCAGCATTAGGAAGCTTTGTGCTCTTAAATGCTTTTATTTCCTTTGGGTATCGGGGTAGCCCTGAGGAGGATTTGACTGAGCATCATCCAGGTATGTGGCCTTACCCTTTGATCACTGCTGCCCAAGCTGGTAAACGTCAGGAGCTCAGGCAGGTTTTCAAGTTTCATGGTAGATCCTGCCAGCAAATGGGGCATGGTCCTCCAGATGTGTGGGTCTCCCAGGGTTTGCAATGAACCAGGCTAGTTCTCTGGGGTTGAAGCTCTTGTTCTTCTGCCAGCCCCTACTGATGGCGCAGTTCTGCTCTGAGGAAGGCCTGTGTAGCACAGCTGCAATAAATACCCTACTCAAGGAGAGGGATGGGGAGTGAGGGGCGGCTGGTTACAGAGCTTGGCTGACCTGCTTGACTTCGGAGCTGGGCTTGGCTTTGCAAGCTGCGGCAGTGACCCCTGGCACTCCTGCAGCCGGCTGTTCTGCGCACTGAGCCCGAGTCAAGTGGGGAATAATTGAAGCGAGGAGTGAGTGCCAGAGAAGCAGCTCATGGCTTGAGCCAGGAGTTGGTGTTCAAAGGCGATAGGACCCTGTTGAAGTTTTGTGTTCCCTCCACTCTGTGCAGCAGCAGAGGAGAGGGCGCGGCACGTGGCTTTTGTGCACCTTGGGGTTGGAAGGAAATTAGGATCCGTTTCTTAGGTTGTAAAAGCAGGAGGTGAATCCATCTGGGAGGGAAACTGGTCTGTTGCCACTGGTTGTGCTTGTAGCTGTTGCCAAAAGGATGCTTGCTGATGATCTCAGGAGAGCCGAGGGTGCCAGAAATGGGTGGGAATTGACTCCAGCATGCTGGGAATGGAGATGCCTGGTGTCCTGTGCTCCATGAGCGCCGCTCCCTTGGAGCACACTCCTGCCCTTTAAGCAAACGCTGTTTGCACTGAATCAAATCTGTCCACAAATTACCTGGAGCAGAAAGCAGGCTGGGAAATGGTGGAGAGATTGATTTTCAGGGGAGCATTCTAAGGTGGGGGTGGGAGTTGATCTCCCCACAACCACTGCTGCTGTATAAGTGACGCGTGTGGCACGTTGTGTGGGGCGAGCAAAGCCTCAGGTGTCTCCTTCTCAAGCCTGAATTATTAAACTCACACCTATTTTTCATAGTTTGACCTGTCACCATTCCTGAGTGACACCCCTCACAGTGCTGTGGGGTTGTGCTGGTGGGGGAAAGGTGGCACCAGCAGCGTTTCTCTGAATTTGGGGTGCTGTGGGGTTGCATGAGCCCCGGCTGCCTCTGAGCATCCCCCCCCTTCCACATGCCCCGTGTCCCTGGTACCAGATGTGCCGCCACAGTGGGCACAACATGCTCTCTGTGGGGCTTTGCTGACCTCACCCAGGGGATGCTTTGGTTCAGCAAAAGAGGAGAGTGGGAAACCTTGGCGTAGTGCGAGTCCAGTGGCTTCAGGGCTTCTGGGAGCTGGTTTTTTTCTCCCATAAAGTGCAATAACAGCGAGCACGACCCAGGCCTGCGAAAAAGAAAACTCCCCAAACCAACCCGGAGAAATCCTGTCTGGGAACGTGACCCAAAAATGAACGCACACGAACAATTTGCCATTAATTAAAGCTTAGAGCCGCCCAATTAAAATCTGCTTAATTAAGGGATGCATCTGAAAATGCAACGCTCGGCTCCTGCAGATGGTATTTCTTGCTCGAGGGCTGGTGAAAGTAGTCTTTCAGTAAATTATCCTCCTGGAGGTCTTCGAAATGTCAGATAGAGTGTTGTGCAGCAAGGCTCCTCAGATCTGCTCTCTTATGCTTGTAATTAGGATGTGTACGTGGACTTTGTAAACTAAACAGTTAACCTAATGTAAATATGCAAAATCGCACATAAATTGCGATGCGTTGGTACTGTTTGTGTCTGTACAGTAGCATATGCTTTCCATGACCTAGATCACATTGGCATGTGTGCATGTGGGTGTACAGAAAGCTTACAAAATGATGGCAATTTTAACCAGGGACACCGGGATGTGGGGATGCTGGGGGGGTACGTGCGCAGAGCGGGTACCGCTCCTGGGGCTGCTGTAGCCAGACAGCTGCCACGATGATGCTTTTTGCTGAGGCATTTAACTTTGCTGAGCTTGAGCTGTTTGCAGGGAGATGTCTTTCAGTTGCATGGCTGTCTCGTGCTGAATTATCTGAAAAATTTCAGCCCAAACTGTGCAGCAGTTTTCTGTCTTCAGTGTGTGTAGTCCTGCAAACTGGAGCTCAGAATTGAAGTTTGGCAGCATCCCCTTGAGAAATCCTTCCAGATTAGACCAATTTGTAAAGTTTTAAACCTTTTGGTGAGTGATTTTTTTTTTTCTCCCTATTGATTTTCTTTGTGTTGGCACGTCTGGATCCTGCCCTGTTCCCCACACATGTCACCCTCCAGAGCAAATAAGGACCAAGGTCCTCCTGCCTGCCCGGCAGCCAGGGATGCTAGTGCTGCTTGCACCTCTATTTTTTTGCATGTAGTAGGTGGAAATCTCTGTATTTCAATTCTGTGTGTGTATGTTTCAAGGAGGAGACGCATAATGCATAGCCTGCATGCCGCAGGTTTACAGTCATATAGACTCACCAGGGAGTTGAGCTCGATGATACGTGCATCGTGCCCGTGGAAAAATAAACAGTTTGAACTGGGCCATGTGCTGTTACGCTGAAACCAGTGCCTGCCCTTGTTGAAATATTGACAGAAGCCTCGCTGTTCTCCCAGGCAAAACTTGGTGCCATCAAACAGCTCCAGCTCCTGGTGCTCAAGCCCAGGCTAAGCTGGGCTGCCTGTTAGGTTCACCTCCAGCAAAGTGGAGGGGTTCAGAAGGCAGCCAGGGGGTCTAGTGTGCAAAGCAGGTCAGGGTGCCTTGTCCTCTCCCCTTGTCTTGGGCCAGGCTCCCAAAAGCCTCCTAATTTCTTGCAGGGGGAGCTGCCATCTGGTTGTGGTCCCATCTGCGCCGTGGGGGTTGACGTAACGTCATTCCAACCCCAGCTGAGGAAGCCAAAGCTCTTTGTGTCTGTTCTCTCTATATACATAACATCAATCTTCAATCTCACAAGCCTTGCAGTCGTTGTGGGGCTGGTGTTAAGCCCGTGCGGGTGTGGGATGCCGGCTGTGGGCCCACGAGCAGTAGCTGCAGTGGTTACGGCTCAGCCTCCAAGGAGAGGAGCTCTTTCTCAGTTCTGGTGGCCCTGGAACAGGGCTTGGCTCCGCAGGGCAGGAGGAAGGAGCCCTCCTCTGCCGGGATGCTCTGGCGTCTGGGAGCAGTCGTTGTGGGGCTGGTGTTAAGCCCGTGCGGGTGTGGGATGCCGGCTGTGGGCCCACGAGCAGTAGCTGCAGTGGTTACGGCTCAGCCTCCAAGGAGAGGAGCTCTTTCTCAGTTCTGGTGGCCCTGGAACAGGGCTTGGCTCCGCAGGGCAGGAGGAAGGAGCCCTCCTCTGCCGGGATGCTCTGGCGTCTGGGAGGCTCTGCGCTGGGGTTGCTCTTGCCCTGTCGACCCCGGCAGCATTTCGGTGGACAGATGGGAGTGCAGAAACCTCATTTCCTTCAGCCAAAAAGCAAGTGGATGACTCTACCGTTGCATAGCAAGATATTTAAAATTTTTTGGGTGCTTTTCTCTCTGTTTTTAAACCAACCAGCTTGGCAAGGCTGGGTTGGTTCCCTTGCTTCCCCGCACACAGCGAGGGGCCGAGCATCGCCGGCTCTGCTGGCTGCACCGTGGTGCTGCCGTGGGCTTTGCCTCACAGGGGACAGAGGGTGACACTGGCAGAGGGAAGTGCTTCCTGATTGCCAGAGGGATTCCTTGTCCCTGTTCTTCTTTCATTATGCAAAGGCTTAGTTCAACCTGCAGCCCCTGTGACAGAGCAGTTGGCCTGAGAAGCTTTGCTCTCTTGCGGTCGTCAATTAAGAAGAAAAACCTCTCCAAGAGGCACCTTCTCCCCCTGCCTTTCCCACTCTAAGAACTCAAGAGAGCAACCCAGTGCCAAAAATCAGCTTCTGTTTAGGGCACGTCAACCTTGACAGCACAGCTCTGTCCCACAACCGTGGCAATTAGCGCAGCACTAATTACCCACCTGGAACTTTGCCTAGCTCCCCCATCCCTCCCGGCGGTGTGATTCCCGTGAGGTTATAGGCCAGCTGGGGTCACATCGCACCAGTCCTGGTGGTGCTGGCTGGGTGGATGGGATTTAGGCAGTGGGACGAGGGGGATGCAGCAGCCCCTCGCCCAAACAGGAATATTTCACTGGGATCTGCCGCAGTGGTTTCACAGATGGGTTGCGGCGGCTCTGCAGGAAGAAGCGCCAGGATCTGCTGTGATCAGATGGATTTGTTGCCCCTGATATCTTTTCCCTCTCCTCCCTGCCTGTCTGGGAGGAGGGTGGTTTGATGTGGGGAAGGACCTGGGATCTTTCACAGCAGCTCATCTGGGTGATGTCAATGGGAGAGGCTGGTCCAGCATCCCTGCCTCTTTTTTTGGTCTGGTTGCTGGATGCCCTGATGCGGAGAGGAGCTGGCTGGGTATGAGCTAAGGATGGAGCAATATCAAGCACCTTTCCCTTTCCAGAACCACTGGTGGAGGGGCTCCATGCCCTGGGAGCAATAACTAACCTGGTGATGGGTAATTCCCAGGAACTGAGATGTCTGTAGCCTTGGACGTGAGGACCGGATGAGAGGCGCTGGGATGGGGTGGCTGTGACACAGAGCAGGGTCTCCCTGATGTTTTAGCTCTGCCCTGGCCCTGCCCTCCCTGCTGTTTCTTTGCCCGTGGTTTCCATCTGTAAAGCAGGGCGTGATGCTTGACAGATGCTCAACTTTGCTTTTCCTAGTTCTGAAGTGGCTCTGAGCTGGGATCTCTTTGCAAGACAAAACACAGCCAGGCAGTAGATTATGTTCCATTAGCTTCTCGCTTTCTCTTTTTCCTCCATCCAAACCTGCTAGACAAGGTGTTTTGGAAGAAGTGCTGTCACTTTGCCAGCTTGCTCTGTTTTATGCTTTATCCATCCCCTCTCTCTGCGAGTGCCCATGTTGGTGCCACAGCGGTTTCAGCAGAACCGTAGAGCCTCGAGGTCGATGAGCTTTGCTTGGAACAGATCCCACGGGGGCTGAGGATGACATGCCTCGTCCCTGAAAGGCGAAAATCAGAAGACATGTTTGTAGGCATGAAGACCATAGAGTCATAGGGTGAGGAAGAGGGACAGGGAGAATTTATTGGGATATTCTCAGTGTGTACAGCACCAGGCGGGCACCCAGAGCTGATGTGTTCTGGGGCATTTCTGTGCCTTTGTACCAGCAGTTAAGTGTGTGTATACTTAAGACACAATGTGAGTACACAATACAGATTAAATATGACTGTTCAGAGTGAAAGCGGTAAATTTTATGATTACTTTTTCTGCTTTCCGGCTGCTCAGCCTCTTTCTAAGCCACATTTTCAGCAGCAGCTTCCCCTGGCAGTGGGGAATGCTTGATTAAAGAGGCAGGTTAAACGAGTTGCCATCCGACGAAGGCATCTGTGGCACGGGAGTGAAACCTTTAGTTTGACAGAGCTGCATTATTAATAGTTTTCTGAAGTCCTTGAATGGATCAATTAAACAGCTGGGGTTTGCCTCTGGAAACGCTGGTCTTTTGTTTTGGCAGGCGGGGATGTACCAGGGCTGAGTGAGATGTTCTGTAACGAGAGCTGTTAAAAGGTCCTTAGCGATGCAGGGAGGTTTTGAAGTTGGATCTCCCTTTCTGGCAGCGAGCTTTGCGTGAGCAGATTTTAAACAACTCTTGTGCGCTTCTTCTCATTATTTTTTTTTTCTTTCCTGGAGCATTTTGCATTCTTTAATTTTGAGGTTGGCAAACTGAGAGATTTGGGTGAGAGGAGACAGAGGACCTCGTCTCCATCGTGCCACGTGGTCCTTCTTGCTCCAGCCACTGGCGAAAGGATTCAGGGTGCAGAGTTTATTCAGGAGGAGCTGCAAAGAAAGAAGGAAATGGCTTTTTGGACAGTGGTCTCACTGTCCTATATCGTTTGGAAACTCTTCCCTGTGCCTGTGTCCTTCCAGCTCCTCGGTGCCTCTCTGATGTTTTCCCCGTGGATTCTCTAGCGGAGGTTTGAACCCAGCCAGCACCACGGCACAGAGATCCTTTCTGGTGCAGCTGCCAGAGGCTTTGCAGGAGCTCAGTGGATGGAGTCAGGGGTCTTTGTTCTTCCAGGTTGGTGTAGGGACCTTCGCTCCCAGCAGCACGTGACAGGGTTTGTTTTCCTTGCACAAAAACCACGTTTCTGCCTTGCGTCCTCAGAGCAAACCTGGGCGACCAAGCCGCCAGCTCCCTGCTGCGACCTAAATGAAAAAAATTGCACAATTTCTTCCTGTGTTTCATGGCAATAACTGCAAAGTTTTGTGCTCATCTGGGAGGAGCGAAGGGCCCCGAGTTCCTCACACGGGAACGTTTGAGCAAGGCTTCAGCCTGGGGCAGGTTGCAGGTCCTGTGCTGAGCCCTCCTGTGCTCCAGTGGCAGCAAAAAAAAAAAAGCTGGAAATTCCCCCCCAGCCTTCCCGCTGCTGTGCTGCGTTGCAGCGATGGGTGCTCTGGGGCTGGGACAAGAGCAGGAAAATGCTCTTTCCCACTTGCCAATGGGAAATGCTTGAGAATGAGGGTGTATTTAATCCCCCCACTTCACAGCCAGGTGTTTTCTAGCTTTCCAGCTTGAGGGAGGGGAAAGTCATCCTGCTCGGATGAGGCAGGTCTTGCAAAATCCACCTTCAGTTCTTTAACGGCGGAGGTCCCCTTTGCAGGGTAAGCTGCTAAATTTACTTCAAGTGAAAACTTCTTTTGGTGGGTTTTTCCAAAGAGAAGATCAGGCACCAGCCCAGGGTAGGCAGTTTTCTGAATCCTCATTAACGGGTTCATTTTTATAATGCCTCGCTTGTGGTTTTCCCTCTCCAAATGAGTGGACTTTTGGGAATCTTCAGTAAAAGTGCTCTTAACTTTCCTCCACAGCTCTGCTGATTTTAATTGTGACCTCCCACGTCAGCTGTAACCGCCCATATGTTGATTGTATATATTGTTTAATTCACTGCTGGCCTACCTCAAGGCTGGGTTATGGTAGAATTTCGGTTGCTGGGAGGACTTTAAATCCAGATGAGGTGTTTTTCCTAAAAGGAAAGATGTTTATTCGGATTCAGCCACGGCTGTTGGTCTTAAAGTAGGCAATAAGCTGGAGATCCAATTTGGCATATTCCTTGCAGGACACCAGATCGCAGTGGGAATTTCTTTTCTTGCTTAAAAATGCATAAATAGGAGCAGAGCCCATGCTCAGTGACTAGTCTGGTACCGTTTGATGGATGCTGATTGAGAAAAAGTGACACAAAATGAAATTTAAGCCGCAAAAATGCTGTTGCTCACTGTGTGTCTCAGGCACGCTCCCTTTAGAAAGCAGTACTTAGAAGTCATATCTTTGGTTCTTATGGTTTAATGATTTAGACTTTATATTTTTCTGCCTTAAATATACATGGCAGTCGTGGTTCTGGATGGAGTCAATTTTTATGGCTGTTCAACATCACGGGCGATGGCAGGAGTTGTAGGGAAGGTGTATCAGCCACATCCAGGAGTGGGAGATTGTCATGGTTCCAACTTTGCATTGGAAGAGACTTCTGGGGATGGTGGAGGGCAGCTCCATCCAGATCCAGGCCATTGATGGGGCTGACTGGAGATGACCGTCGTGGTGGTGACCCTTTTTCCCATGGAGGCATTTCCAAAACTGTTCCTTTGTGTCTGGGCTCTTATTTCTGATATGCGAGGTCTGGTTTAGTTTAACTTGGGCTTGAGCCTTGGAAAGAAGTGTCTGGGGTTACGTCAGAGACTGCAGCTTTCTCCTATCAAGGACGAGGAGCCAACTGATAGTCAAAGGGGCAAAGGGAAAGGGAGACGGGGCTGACACACTCCAGGAGGTCCCAGGGTATGGAGGGAGCTCCAAGTCTTGGCGCTGTGGGAATTGCAACTCCCAATGCAGCGTTTCCTTCCCACAGAAATGAGGATAGGAGGAACATCAATAGCTGGAGGCTGATCCTAACCCAGACGATTGCAGCTCTCAGAGTCATTAAAGTGATGCAGGAGGAGTGTCCCAGGCTGTCCCAGCACCTTGGGCTGCTCTGCCTCCTCCCCAGCGCTTTTTCAGCCGAGCGACTCCCATGTCTTGCAGCTTCCTGCCTTTCCTGAGCCAAACATATGCAGACGTGACCGTGAATCCCACCCTGGATGGTTTTTACACACACAGGCTGGTATTTCCTCCCGGCTCACTCTCCCCCTGCACGGCCCCTTCGCAAAGACCGAGTCAGGCATCATTTGTGACCTTGACCTCTGAACTTCTCCTCCCCTCCTCCCAAACTGTGGAGCATCTGGCAGGCATGTGCTGCCCGGCTGCTCGGTGGGGCTGGTGGAGCTGCAGTGATGTTGCACAGGCTGTGGCTTCTCTCCAGGCTCCTTTGGCCCTTCTGGGATGTGTTTGTTCTGCAGCCCCAGAGCGGTGCCTGCTCCTGGCGAGGTGACTGGTTGGTGGGGAGATCCTGCCTCTCAAGAACAGAGATCACCCCAAACAGGGATCACCCCATGCATCCCTCTTCTTTTTATGTTATTGTTCAGGAAAAGTTTCCTCAAGTGAAAGGGTTTGTGGTGGCTGCGTTGGGACATTATCATGGGTTTGACCATCGCAGGGCAAGGAATGATCCAGAACGACTCCAGCCTGAGAAGAGTGAGCCATGTCTCGGTTCCTGTGTCATCCTGGCTCCCAGCCAGGGAGCTCAACAAGAGCTTTTTTTAGGGGCCACTTCGAAGAGGGGACCAGCTAGTTTTAGTTAATTCCTTCCCAATGCCTCCAGGAACCATGATGTGTGGGCTGAGCTTCTGAGTAACACAGAGATACCTGGATGTCTCATCCCATGTGTCACAGGCAAGTGCTTTAGGTCACCTAAAGAATTTGTAAAAGTGCAGTTTAACAGAGCTTGATGGCAAGGTTTACCCCATTACTTCTTCCATGGAGAAAACATATAAGGGCGAGAATCGATTTAGAAGGGTTTATACAGAGCTTGGAGGTGCCTCCTTCACACCCTGGCTGTGGAGTGGTCCTGCTTTGCCAATGCAGGGGGAAGGAGGAAAGAGTCTCCCCCTCTTCCATGGGTGGTTCTGGGGTGTTGGGCAGGATTCATCCACCCACAGAGCCAGGAGGTCCCCAAGACGCTTCCCATGGACAGCCAAGGCACCCTTGTGCTTTGTAGCATGGCAGCAGGGGTGCTTTGGGTGGGGAGAGGTTGGATCATGATCCCAGCTATTGCTGGGAGTTGGGGGGTTCTCCCCAGGGCTGTTCCTACCCCAGAACCACTCTCTGGAGGTGTCTCTGGAGGAGCGAAGGTGATGTGTTTCTCTCTAGGACAGTTCACTGCAGACGTGAGTTCCCACATCTTGCATCTGTGGGTTCAACCTCTTTGCTCCTATCAAAGGTCTTGGGGCTGGGCAGGAGTGAGCAGAGACTGGCACGGGCACAGCTGCCAGACCAGCCTGGTCGTAGTGATGTGGGGAGATGGAAGCTTTCCTCAGGGCTGGGATGGATTGGTTCGGATGGGACGTGAGGAAGAAGTTCTTCCCCATGAGGGTGGGGAGACCCTGGCACAGGTTGCCCAGAGAGGGGGTGGCAGCCCCATCCCTGGGAGTTTTTCAGGCCAGGCTGGGCGGGGCTCTGGGCAGGCTGATCTAGTGGGGGATGTCCCTGCCCATGGCAGGGAGTTGGAATGAGATGATCTTTAAGGTCCCTTCCAACCCTGACAATTCTGTGATTCTATGTGGTGGATGAACAACAGCTTCCTCCTGGGGGTGGAGGTGGGCTGGATGGTTTGCTGACGGGGATAACAAACTCGTGGCTTAAAGAAAAAAAAAAAAAAAAGTTGAAGTTTTAGAAGAATAAATAAAAGTTACCTCTGAAGTTCTGCATTCAACTTTTCGTGCTTGAACCATTAGCAGTCAGGTTTTCCAAGCTTTTCTCTATAGCTGTGAGGCTCAGGAAGGTTAATTAAAGAGAGGTTCAGAGCAGTTAATGAGGCCAGCAGCTGGAGCATTAAGTCTTTGTCTGCATCAGCAATTAGTGTGCTCTACCAAAAGCAGATCCACAGAGCAGCAGGTCCAAGGCCCTTGTGTCCACTCTGTACGGGCTCTATGGTCATTACCTTGGGCTGGTCTTGGATTTTCAGTCCACTGGATGGACTCCATGTTGGAGAACATTAAACGTCCTCCAGAGCACTTCTGGTTTAGTGTCTTCAGAAAGGAGTCCATCTGTACAGCCCAAGGCTGCTCTGCAAGATAAGCTAAAGCTCTTCTCCAGGAGGGATTAGCATCCTCAGAGCTGCCCAGCACTGGTCAAACCCTTCTCCAGTGACAGCCCAGCTCTAGCAGGTCCTGCTTTCATTTCACGGTGCAGTCATAGCTGTACATAGTCCATCCCACTGTACCTTAAGGTAGTGATGACAGGAGGGTAGGGCAGGCTCTTGAAATGTGGGCATCAAATCTTTTAGGGAGAAGAGATATTTGTTCCACACTTTAAGGCAGTGTCCTGGTCCTCAGGTTGTGGCAGGGAGGGAATGGCTCCATTGACTTTGTAGGTCTGTCATTTGGCCTTATGTTTTTTGGATTTTATAGCAAATGAATTCAATTAAGTATTTAGGGCTGAGCTGATTCCTCAAAGTTTTGCTGCAGGTTTGGTGGGAAAGGTCTAGTAGTTCAAGCCAGCTCCACTTTTTACCTTATTTTTTTGTTTGCTTCACTTACAAACTATAAAATAAAAAAAGGAGAGTCAGTTGTTCACATAGTCCTGCCACTGATGGAGCACTGCAGCGTGCTGCAAAGGCTGGAGGCCCTGCTGCCAGCCCAGCATAAGAGGCTGCGACAGAGAGCTCTAGGACATTTAATCTGATGACTTGAAAAAAACCTCACCCTGGTTTGTTTGGAGGAGCCCTGTGAGAGCTGCAGCAATCTGCTCGTCACTCGGTGAATAAATCTAGCAGGTATTGCTGGGGCTAGACAGGAAAGCAACATTTTCTGCCCTTAGGAAATGCAGGGGTGGAGAGCGAGAGCAACTGTCCCGCGGTGTCTGCAGCACGCCAGCCTCGGAGAAGTGCTTCTTGTTCCTTTGTAGGAGTTGCTGCTCATTAGGGATATTTTTAGGAGAACCAAGAGGAGCCGAGACGTGCTGCGGCAGGGGATTGTCCATGTCTAAGGAGCTCACAAGTGAGATGGGGAGAGGATTTTTGGAAATTTAGGTATAGTAGGATGTCGGTTTCTTAAAGTATAGGCATCTCTTAGCAGCTTGCAAAGCTCAGAGCCTTTGGTTGGTCACTCCTAAGAACCATGGAAAACTCTCCAATCTGCAGTTTGTTGTGGGTATCTTCCATGCCGGCAGGAAGATGGGGAGCCAGGTGGCAAGGATTGTTTTTCGACAAACTTGGAAGGTTTTAATGGCTTGGAAAGAGAAATCCTGAAACCTACCACCAGAAGGATTTCTCCCGCTCTGATACCAGCTTAAAAAAAATGGCTTAAAAAATAACTCCTGGCAGTTCTGAAGCACTATTGTTTTAGTTTAGGGAACCCTTCGGTTTCAGTCTGGGGAGTTAGCTCATGGATCTAGCTTTTCTTCCTGTTTGTAACCATTACGCGGAGGTGGCAGGGCAGCAGCGTGACGCACTGCTCACTTCAGTGAAGCTGGAGAGGTACCAGGGTGGGTTGTGGGTGCACAGTAGAGAACTGGAGAGGTTGTGATGTATTCCAGATGTCTATAAAGATGGTAATTTGAGCGATCTCCTTCACCACTCCAGAGCAGGTTGGGCTAGAGGTGATTTGCAAATGGGGTGGAATAGAGATGCAGCAAAACATTTGCCACAGAGGTTGTCAGACATAGCGCTGAGGCACTGAAACAGAAGGTACAGAGCAAGACTGTACTTGGGGATGTTCTCCAGGTTGGCTGCTTCCAGGTAAAGGAACAGTGATGTTGAGGGAGAGTGAGCTTGGGGATCTGCTTTGATGGACCTTGATGGACTTGGTCGAACCTGAAGCTGAGCGGCTAAGACAGAGGTGTCCTCGGTGATGTGGTGCCTGTGGTGAGAAAGGGGGTGGATGGAGAAGGGCTTGGGAAACTGGGTCTGAACAGGTGGATAACTTCAAATGGGGAAGTGGGAGTGAAGTTCAAAACCATTAAAGCAGTTGTTTTTCCTGTGTTTTGCAAAGAACGGTTTTGTGCATGGGAGGAAATGTCCTGACATCTCAGGGGTTTAAAAACAAAAATTCATTTTCAGTTTCAAAACAGCTGTCTTTCAGTTAATTAAAGATACCTTGTGCTGAATAAAAGAGAAAAAGAGAGAGATAACTCATCCACAAAGATGAAACCCTTCATTTCTAGGCTGACTCAAAATGACTCATTTTCCATCTTTTTTCTTTTTTTTTTTTTTTAAAACTCCAATACTGGGAAAGTTTTCTGTTTGACACCGGTTTCTTTCCAGCAATTTCGTTTAACCCTGAGACCTCCCCCACATGCCAAATCCAGCATTTTCTCAGTGCCGTCTGTTCAGAGAAGTGGTGCCTCTAACAAATGTGTTTTCCCCCACTTAAAAGCAGCAGGAGGAATGAAGAGCACATCTTTTTTTTGGTTTTTTTTTGCAAGGCAGATACATCCCTGCTGTTGAAACATGACTTGTCAACTCTTGTGTCTGGGGCTCTCCCAAAATCTCTTACCTGCGATGGGCTGTGCAGAGGCAGCGTGTGCGACCTCTGCCTTCCTCAGCTTTACTTGTGATGAAAAATCACCAAGTTTTGGTGGGGAAAGAGAAATTTTCCTCTGGGTTCTTCTGCATGAGAGACTCTACTTTTCTCCCAGGGAAAGTCTACTTTTTTTCTCTTAGAAATTTTCTAGATTAGTGGAGAGGAAGGAAAACTTAATGTGAGCTGGGAAGTGATTATTGGTGGGTAGGATGCTCCAATGCAGCCTTAAAAGTAGAAGATACAGGAGTGGGCACGAACCAGCCCTTGGCCGGGGTGCTTTTCCAGGGAGCAAGAGGATTTTGAGTTTGTAGGAGGCTTCTTCAATCCCAGTAGAACATCCATGTCCATCGTCACCCAAGCGTTGAGCAGCTTGACGTGAAGTTGGAAGGCTTGCAGGCACCCAGAGATGCTTTAGGTGTAAAAACATCACTAGAAGGGGAGAGGTGGGAGGGGAGCAGCTCTCACAAAGAACTTGGAAGAGCCTTCAGGAGTTGAGTAAAGGTTGAAACCGCAACAATTCGATAGTTTGTGCAGGAAAATTGGCAGCTGCAAGAGCAGAATGAATCACAAATGTGCACATGTTTTGCCCGAGGTGAAAATCAGAGTGCTTTTTGGCTGTGAAATGTCAGCTTGTTAATCTGGGAAACACTTTTTTAATTTTTTTCTCCTTTATTCTTGTAAGCTGTGTCAAAGGGAGAGCGAGGGGAAGGTTGGGACTGTTGCTTTTGCCTTGCTCTGCCCCAGGCTGTGTTGTTGCTGGTGCATGAAGCTCTTGGGCTCCTTTTCC
>NW_009719987.1:10816-34412 GCF_000703405.1 Apaloderma vittatum | reverse complement strand
TGCTCCAGTTCTGCAGATGGCCCAGGGCAGACGATGTGTGTTAGCTAGGTATAGCCTCCAGGACGTTGTTCTCGACCAAATGAATTTTAACACCAGGTCAGAGCCTGAGCACTGACCCTTGCAACAGCATATCTAAAAGCTAAGGAAGCAGAAACAGATCCCTGCGAAGCGCTGTGCGCTCTGTCTGCCTGCAGTGCAGAACTTTCCCTTTAATTAAATGCTCTGGTACTAATTTTGGTTTGGGTATTACTCAGATGCTGAGGAACAGGAGCTTGGTAGAGGCACTTGCCAGGCTCAGAGGCAAAGCTCAGCTTGGGCAGGTCCAGCTCGCACAGCCCAGGGCTGTGGCAGGCGTGGGCTCACGGGAGCAGCGTCTCTCTGTCTCCTGTCCCTTGGCACGCGACCCTTGCTGCTTTGCAGGGAATGCCAGTATCGCCAAAGTGATTAATTGCAGCATCCACATGTATGTTAGCTAAGGTAAACCATGCATTGGTCTGTAGCCAGTCTTCAGAGGGGAAAACTGGCCTTGCCGAATGATGGCATGGCTAAGAAAGCGTTTCCCCGAGTTGGAATGGGCTGGGATGGAGGCAAAAGGTTTGCTGGGCACTTGTGCAATAGGGAGTCTCCTGCAATAGACCCCACGCTCTTGAGAAAAGCAGGCAGGAGTTGCCTTTCCCTGCCAGCAGTTGGGACCTTGAGTCCCCATCCAGCTCCCGTGAAGCATCCCCGGTCCCATCACTGTCGGGCAGGCAGCAGACCGTGCCCGGGAGCCCAGCCATGTCTGGGGCCGGGGCTCTCTGCCCGCCGTGCTCAGCACAGTGCAGGAGCCTGTCCCTGGCGGCATTGGGTCTGACCTCGTGTCCCCAGGCTTTTGCCCTCAAGATCCCTTCCCCGAGTTCCAGCTTGTCTCCAAAGCCAGGCCCATGGGACAGAGGCGCTGGTGTGCATCCAGCTTCCCGGATGGAGCCATCGGGTTTGCCCTGTGCTTTTGAGACGTTGATTACTCGGGGGTGGTGTTTTCAGGGTTTCCTCTGCAGAGAACAGAGATGTAAATGTGAAAGTGGATGCTAATAGGCATCCTGCCCTCCCGAGGGGTTTCTGGCTGGGGCTGGGGCACAGGATTTACCGTCGCCAGCACCAGAGCCTTGTGCTCACTGCAGAGAGGTTTGTTGCAAAGTCTCGGCAGTTCTACAGCTTCTTGTCAGCCCCGAACTTGCAAATTCATGAGTCAAAACAGATCTGAGTGTGAGTTTTCCAGCTCCCTGCATGTGTACACATGTGATGGGGCTGGAGGGCATTAGGTGAAGGCACAGTAAGTTCTGGGTAGGATCTTTGCCCACCCTCTTGCAGAGATGTGATAACAAGGTGTTTCCCAAGACAGCGAGATGGGAGTGACCTGAGTCAGACCTTTACAGTTACACGATATGATTTCTCCCTGAGTGAAGTCATCAGTTCTTATCAAGCTTGGAAGATTAAGCTGACTCCCTCACCTTCCCCCAGCCAATTAGTCCCTAGGCCACTGCAAGAAGCTTGATAAAAGATATTTGTCAGGAATAGGCCAAGACCCAGCAGAAGAAGACGGTTGCGATTGCCAGGGCTTGATGTTAGAGCAGAACAGGCAACTCTGCAAAGGTCCCTCAAGTGCATGAAAGGCGTGGAAAGCTTTGGAAAGATGCTCTCTGGATCTCTCTGGCTCATGCAGAGGTTCCCCTTTTGCCTGCGCCTCTCTAGCTCTGCTGAAGACTCCTGCCCCTCGGGTCTGCTGGCAGCAGAGTTTGAGAGGTTAAAGTCAGCCAGGTGAGCGAAAACAGACTCTGTTTTCTTGGCTGCAGTAAAGAAAATAGCAAATAAAATTATTTTAGTCAGTTCAAGGACAGAGTTGTGGGGTTGTGGGGGTTAAAAGCTGCAGTATGTATTGCTTTAGCTAGGGTGTAAGAGATACCTGCTTGCACACAGGTATCTCAGAGGCAGGGAGGAGACAGGACTTCCAGG
The DNA here is from genome assembly GCF_000703405.1 of Apaloderma vittatum. Classification (NCBI taxonomy): domain Eukaryota; kingdom Metazoa; phylum Chordata; class Aves; order Trogoniformes; family Trogonidae; genus Apaloderma; species Apaloderma vittatum. Next base: position 32,420 of record NW_009719987.1, on the reverse strand, counting down.
GCAAGCTAATTCTCCCATATTTCCCTTCAGCTATCGTATGTACATCTTATTTACCTCAATACAGGTATCGTCACAGTGCCTCCCACCATTAGCTCTCCCTTTCTGCACCTGTAGAATAGGAAAATCGATTTACCCACGATCATGTGGAAATGGAAACGAAAACCTGGGTAGTGTGACTCCTCAGGGTGAGCCACTGCAGAGGCGGAGCTGCTTGAGAAGAGCAGGTTGTGCAGCAGCAGCTGCCTCAGGAAATGTCTTGTGTACGCTTGTCGTTTCTCCTGGGGATCTCGGTCAGCAAGGACGCGTGTATGCAAGCCCTGCTCCTGCATGGCCGGTGTGTGGGTGCTCGTCAGAGCATCCTGCAGGGGTTTTACTGAACCTGAGGCTCCTTTTTGTGCCAGCTGGGCAGGTTTGCTGTTGCTCCCTCCGGCAGTGACCACTGCGAGAAGTGAAGCCGCGCTTGCGGGTGCCGCTCTCTGACCCCACGGGGCAGCTCCGGTGGCTGAACATGAGGTCCTCTGGGTCTGGAAGCACAAAGGATCTTTCACTGCTTTCCTGCTGTGAGTTTTCTGCAGTTTTTTTGACACTTTGATTCTAACTTGGAAATCAGAAGTCGCGGAGACCCTGAGCTGACGCGTGCTGCTCCGCGGTGTGGCAGGCACCTACTGGCACCCGCTTAGGCTCTCCTTGGTTGCTGAGGTTTTCAAAATGCATCCCATTCTGCCTTAGGAGGGGTTTAAGATGTCACTAAACCTCACAAAAGCTCGAGAAGTAGAGAATGAAAGTTCTGCATGCCAAGGGATCTCTCGGACAGCCCAGCCAGCGGAGCAGAAGCATCTTCCAGTGCTCCCCAGCACAGGAGGGACTCGAGCTCCTGCTAGCATGGGTGCTGCCTTTGGCTCAGCTGCAGGGAGCTGGGAGGAAACAGCAGGAAAGACCTGCTCTGTTCCAGCTTTTTCCCTCTCCTCTCCTGCACGCTCTGCTCTTGGAGACACAGGGCTGGAGGGACTTCCCTCTGGTCCTGACCTTGAGGTCTGTCAAATCCAGACAAGCCTTGGCCACAGGAGCACATTGACGTTGATGTGCTCTCCATCAGCATGAGAGGACGCTGAAGACCAGGGGTGCAAGTGGGCCTGGTACTGACCAGCCCACCCCGAGGAGGTTGTCATCATCATCATCCCCTCATTGCTTCTCTCGAGTGGCTTTGTGCATATTTATGTGTGTGTTTTCCGACCCTATAAATCAAAACAGGACAGAGGGAGGCTCTTGGAAACCTGGTGCTGGAAACAAGCCCCTGGAATGTGTAGTTTGTGGAATTTGCTATTAATTTACTTTGACGATGGAGCAGGAAAGTGAACCTCATTTACTTGTGACAGTGAGGGCCAGTGTTTTGGGGACTTGAACCCAATGTGTCACACAAGTTTTACTAGTTTGTTTTTCAGTTGTCTTTGAATTAATCCCTCAGAAGCCACTGAATAGGCAGTGCAGACCAAATCTGGTTTATGCTGATTCACTGTAATTCAGTAATTAAGCTTAATTGCTGTGAGGCAGACTTGAACAGACTGAAGAGTGGCTGTGTGGGGATTGCACAGGTTTAAATGAAATCCATTTAAAAACATCTCTCTAGCTAAACCTATTAAACCCTGAATATAGGTAAAACATCAGTTCCACAGTGTTTGGCTTGAGGAAAGTGAAGTTTTGAGCTCAACCCAAAAGCATTTGCTCTCAGTGGTCCGGGAGGGGACAGCTCATGTATGCACAGAGCAGAGAAAGGAGGAACTGGGGGAGATACGGAGACACCCCAGGGTGAGTGTGTGGCCTGGGGGTGAGGTGTCTGCAAGGCTGGGGTGAAGTGTAGCACCCCAGAGCATTTTTCGAGAGACCAGGAGCTTTGGGTTAGCGTTAATTGACTTGGGTTCTCAGGAAGGAGATGGTTGAGGAGCTCTGCGGGGTCTTTCAGTGCACGTCTTAGGGAGAAGGGGCTTCTTTTTTGTTTCCTTATTAAAAAAACCCAAACCCAAACCAACCCAAGTGAGGTCACAAAGTCCTCTAGAGCAGCTAGCCATTGTGAGCTTTCCTCCCAGCCCTTCCTTCAAAACAGTCTTTGGACTCTCATTTCTCCTCTGGTCGGGATATTGATTTGCTCCATGATTGCAAAACCTTTCTATGTCCCCGCGAGGGCAGGAGACACACTTTTAATAGGGTTACATTTTCACACCACCTCATGGCTTGGACAGTCGGGATTTGCAGAGAGAAGACCCGATAAGGGTGGTGACGCTGAAGACTGAAATGCCCCCCGAGCCCCATTCCCCGCTCCTGTGGCCACCGTGGTTTCATTGTCCCCGTTAAGGGTTTAGCAACTCTTAAACCATTTCCCTGCTCCTGCTGCTCTCCTCCCGAAAGCTCTTTCCGAAAGCTTTCTTCTTTTTCTGCCACTTGGCCTATTTTTTATTGTAGCCAGTGTATCCTTATTGGGGGTCATCCTCGGCTTCCTCCTCCCCAGGCTTTGTCCCCGAAAGCCCCGTCCCGGCAGAGCCCTCCATGCTGGGCCCACACAAAGGAGCGGCAGCACACCTGCAGGTCCGCGTAATGAGCTCGAGAAGAAGCCCGTGCTCCAATTTTTCCTGTCGAAACAATGCATATGGCTAGCTCTTTCTTCTGAAAAGGCTGTGCTTCCCTGAAATTTTCTGTCCGCTCCGTGGGTGGATGGTTGCATTCACTCTGCCACTAATAGGTACAACGTTCCCTGTGAGAAATGTACTTTTTCTTCCTGCTTTGGCTCCGTCCCCTTCAACTTGGAGCCACTGGGTCAAAACCAAATTATATCTGCTCTCCGGAGCAGGGAGGAGAAGGTTGAAATCCTGTTGCATAACCCTCAGAATGCAGGTCCATCACTGCGAGCTGTGCACCCTTCGGCTTCAACCTTGTCTCATGTGGCTTGTGGTGTTGCCCTGAAAAAGAAATTATTAGGTGACAAGGGAAATGGGAACAGCAGGAAACAAAGGTGGCATGGGAAGTGACCTGGATGGCTGTTGTGGACATTATTTAGGTTACAAGCAATGCTCAGGGTTGAAAGAGAAGCAGGAGGAGCTGATGGAGGGTTGATGTCATGTACATGTGACACTACCAAGGTGTCCTTGGCTTTGTCCACCCAATGTGTGGAGCCATCAGGCAAGCCCAACCAAGTATGAAGATGCCATCTTGGTCTCCCCTTGGTCCAGAAGGTCAGGCACAATCTCCAAACCCAAGAACGTCTTTCAAGAGGCCAAAGGTGGAGGAGTGTGAGCTGTCAAGAGGGGAGTGGAGGAGCATCGGTGTTTTGGGAGGACTGGCTTGGTTTGAATGCTTGGCTACAGCCCATGCCTGTGCTAATGTGATGGTGTCAGTGGTGTGAGGTGCCAGGAAACCCTTGCCCAGTAAAAAGTTATCTTTTTCCATCACTTAATGCAAAGAGTCTTTATTATTAAATTTTAGCTGTGACGTACAAGCCTCTGTAATTCAGAGTTTGAAGTGCATGGACTGTGATTCTAAGCAAAATTCTGGCAGGACATTTTCATAAGACACTTGGAAATTAGGAGGAGAAAAGACCTGTTAGATCATGTGCTCCGTCCCCCAGCCAGCAAGCACCAGGCCGCCCTCTGCGGTGGTCCCCAGGGCTTGTCCAGCCCTGTTATTTTAGATCCCAGCCAGTGGTGTCGTTTCCAGGGGAAGTGACTCAGTCTGACAGACCCTGTTACAAGCTCTCCCAGGGCTCCAGTTATGTTTTATGTTGCTTAATACAATTTCCTTTTCCTTCATTTCCCTCCTTTGGGGAAGAACATAAAGCTGCGTATAAGCTTCACACGTGCACACAAGCCAGAGGAACGCACAGAGGGTGGCTTTTCTGTATCTGCAACCTGGAGTGCCCCCCAACAAGGAACACATTCCATCTGGGACACAGCCCCGGGGACAGGATGGGAAAAGAGCACTGCTGAACCTTACCTGGTTCCTGAGAGCACTAATAGCCCTGACCAGGCTCACCTGTGACCTCCACCCACACTCTGTTAACAGCACTATTTAAGCTCAGCCCTGTGCTCTCAGCCTTTCCTTGAGCTGTGGTGTGGGGTGCTTATCTCTGGCTTTGCCTCCTGGATGGACAACAGATCTATGCTGGATGTAGGGGTGTTTTTCCTGGTAAGTGTTTGTCTCCTGTCCCGTCTTTGTCTGTCTGCTGGATGGACTTTGCACTGACCCTGTAGCCTTGTTTCCAGACCCGCTTCTGCCTGTGTCTCCCTTTGCTCTTGACTGTGCTCTGCGGGGACCCTGGACCCAGTTCTTGGTTAGCCCTGCCTGGGGCTGCCTGTGCAGCCTGGGACTGGTGGCTGGCTCTGCATGTTGTATTTGCCACCCTTGGGACTGTGTCTATTAGCGAAGCACTGCCTGTATCAGGGTCCCCTAGCCCTGAAGGAGCTGCTGGCCCTTAGTGCTCTGTGTCACCTCTGCTGCCCAGGCCAGGCTGGCGGGTGCCAGCGTGCCAGGTGTGTTCCCAATTGGCCTTACACCCTCTATGGCTTGGTACCATTTTTGCAAGGTTTCTTCTGCCAAAGGCTGTTTGCACGTTCATGTTGCTGAGCTGAGGAGAGGTGCCTGGGAACCTGTTGATGCTGTGACCACGTGGGGAGCTGGGGAAATACTGGCTGAAATCCCAAGTCACCAAAAATGGCTGGGTCTGCTGCAGGACCCCGTTCCCTCCCCTCCTTCCTAGCACAGGGCTATTCCCCTTGCAACATCTCCTGAGGACATAGTGGCAGGACTGCTATGTAAGCCCCTGAACTGGATTAAAGCAGCTTTCTGCTCCACTGACTCATTATTTTCCAGAGCAGCAGATCTATAGGGTGTCTATATCCTCTGTCAGGCTGCAGCATGCCTGAGGCTGTTCATCTGCCCTCAGATAAATCTCACACCTCATCAACGGTGGGAGTTAGAGTCAATGGAGAGGCTGGATGCCTCCCAAGTGATGACGGATGCCAGTGCAGATGGTACTGGCAGGAATCCCGTTGACAAAGTCATCAGGTGGGGTTGTCAGGGCCCTCCCAGTGAAAAGGTTTTGGGTCTGGACCCCTGGGGTGATGCTCTGGGTCTGTCCCTTTTCTGCATCCCTTGAAGATGTCAGAGTTATTGCCACACTGCCCAGCAGCGTAAAGGGATGACAAGAAATGAGGGACGTGATTCTAGATGTCTTTGAGGTGATTTGGTCAGGACACCCACCTTGGTGAGGGATGCAGTAGCTTCATCCAGCTCCTTGGTCCAATTTTTTGTTGAAATTGGACAAACTTTAAAAAAGAACCTTGGGAAAGGACTGAGCAGGATTTTCCGTACCCAGCTGAACGAGAGTTTGTGTTTTAGGATGTTTGTGTCCCAGGATTTGCTTTACAGTCCTGAGCACTGTAACTGTGTGGGCATAAAGGTACCACTGCTGGGGTAGTAACAACCTTTCATATCGTTGGGACACTGGCTTGAAAGCACATGTTCTGTTTCAAAAATATCACCTGGCTGCTTCTGAGGTTATCAGAATGTTTGTTTTGGTCTGAGTTTACTGAATTTGTGATTAATTTTAATTTCCCTAAACTGCATTCTCTTCTTCCTGGGTGGTTTGCTTGTTGTCTAATAGGAAGAATAAAGAGAAATGTGTTCCTGCAGTCACTAGGCAATATATCTCAGCTGCTGAGCATCTCTTTCTTCTCCTCCAATGCAGATGAAGTGAACTTGCTGGACAAAATTACTTCCCATGCTCAGGACCTCAGCAATATTTCCTTTGGCTATGATGAAGCCAACTGCAGCATCCTGGAGATCGGGCAGTACGCTACCCTCAACATCCCAACCATGGAGGCGTTTGGGGACAGGTAGGCTGCCTTCGGTGAGGTGGTGCTCAAAATCATCTCATGCCTGTTGGTTTCAGGGCTTACTTTAAGACCCCGTTCCATGACGGCATGAAGGTAACACACTTACTCTGTGCTCTTATGAGCTCAGTGCTTCTTTTCTTCCATCTTCCTTGGTTGTGTGCAAGGAAGACATGTGGGCACAATGCTTGACTGAATGTTTCCAGGAATGTGTTTTGTTGGTGCTTCCATCAGGGAGACCTATCTGCTCCAGCAGAGAGCAAGAGGGGCAGCACAGCCATGTCCATCCACCTTGCTTGATGCCAAGGCCCTGGTCTGTTGGGGGCACAGACTGGGTTGGATCTTTGTCCTACCTGATAGAGGGCTGTAGCTGTGGGCAAGGACGCTGGGCAGGGTGAGAGAAGACACCACTGAAGAGCTGCTTCTGACAGGGCTGCCATCCAGTCTCAGCAGTGGGCAGGGCAGAAGTCCTGTGGAAAATCATGCAGAAGCATGTGCATCCTGAGAGGGCTGCATTCAGGTTACATGGGAAATTATAATTTTGGGCTTATTGCTTCTTTTTGAGTACCTGACCTTACAACCCGAATGATGATGTGCTCTTGGTTATTTTCGTTTGTTTGTTTGTTCACACTGAGTTCATTTGTGCTGTGACTTGAGTTTTTTGCCCCAAGATGACAGTGCATGGTGATACAGCAGCTGCTGCAGGATGCCACGTGGTGCTTCTTTCCGCTAGGTTTGCGGATGAGCTGAGCGTGCTGATGAAGCTCAGGTACTCGCTGAAGGAGGACACCAGCCTAGTGACCATCCTTAGCCGTCGGAGCCACGTGCTCTTCCAGATCAGGATTAATCCATATGCCTTGGTCTTTGTCACCACGAGGAGGAGGCACTATGAGTAAGTTCCAGCTCAGGTGGTTTTTTCTGCCTCTTCATGCTTCCTTTTCTACTCCCAAGGCCAGAGTTAAGGTTTCCTGCCATGGGCTTTGAGCAGTGCTGCTCTGAACCCCACCTCAGCTGAATCAAGGTCAAGATCTCCCCACCTGGGTGAAGGTCCCTTAGACCTGGTGGTGTGACTGCACAGGTCGTCACTGCCAAACTTCAATCTGGAAAACAAAGAACGAAAAGGTTCAAATACCTGGGGATAAATCAAGTGAGGAAACACAGATACCAGTCATTTCCCAACCTCAACTCGTTGTAGGTGTGCCCAAATCCGTTGGATAGAAATAGCTTTCCCATGCTGGAGGAGAAGTGATGGTTCTTACCTGTGACAAACTGCACAGATGCATCCCCACTAGGGATGGATTCGTGGGGGCCCCAGGGAGCTGGTAAGGGTGAAGCCTAGTCCCACGTAAGGTGTGGGACCCAAGTTTCATATTATGCCTCTTCCCTTTCCCCTCTGGGGCACACAGGTTCCCCGTTTCCTTTCTCGGCGATGGGCGCTGGCACCAAGTTGCTCTCAGCATCTCCTTGGAGAGGCTGGAGTTGCATGTGGACTGTCGGCTGGTGGACAGAGTGAGCTGGTCCAGTTATTTCGGGATGGGAGTGAACACTGAGGGGCTGATCATCATCGGAGGCCTGATTGAGTCCTTTGAGATCCCCTTTAAGGTGAGAGCTGGGCAGACCTGGCAGGGTTGTATTTGAGGGCATGGTCTGCTCTAGGTGCATGAAGTGAGGTTGCAGCTCCCTCTGAAGGAATCCATTGCCTTCTCTTCCTAAACCACACCATTATTTTCATGGCTGAGGAGTGTGAGCTTTGCAAAAGGCTTTGAATTGTGCAAAGTGCTTGCTTTCGGGTCAAAGCAACACCAGTCCCAGCACTCAGGTTAGCAGTAGACTTCCGAGTTACAGACTTAGACCCATCCTCTCTTGTTGACCATGATTTGTACCATGTGCAGAAGTCATCTGTGCAGTCAGCATGTAAAGTGTTGATTGGGGAGCTTGTCCCATGCATGTGTTGAAGGTAAAGTCTGTTTGCTGAGGACTTTGCAGGCAAAGGATTCCCAGCAGATCAGAGTAGATGACCTTGTTGAAGTGCTCGATAAATTCCAAGGGTTTCAGGCTGTATGTTGAAACATATCTGATGGTCAACTTCAAACACTGAAAGTGAGGGCATCAAGCAGATCTAGCTCTTACAGAAGTCCAGCTGGCATTTCTGAGACCAACCCCTAGTTTATGTCATCAGTCTAAAGCTCTTCTCCATTCCTGTGGGATAGCTCTCTCTGTGTCTCTGGTTTATAGTGGGCTGACCAGCTGCACCTCCAGCCTGGGCAGGAATATTTCAGGTCATTTAGTGAAGAGATCAGCTGGCAGCTTGGACATGCTCCTCTCTGCTTTTGCTGGGGCTGGGAGGTTGCAGAGGACAGGGAGGGTGGATGGAGACAGCTCAGATATTCCCTCTGGATAGTCATGTCATGCAGAAAAGCTGCTCAAGCATCAGTGGTGCTGTGTTGCTAACAAATTGTCACCCTGAGCTTAATGAATGAAATGCGAAGGCAGCCTAGAAAGGCAGGGAAGCCCCTTCTGAGTCAATTTTCACAAGTGCAGAACCGTGGGGACTGGCATTTTACCTTACGCAGACAAACAGGCATCTCTGCACATCTACCTTCCTCCCTCCCTCCTCTGTCTGCTGCTCTGTGCTGGGAGTCCAGCATCACACGTTGCTCTTTTCTGTGTAAATCCTCTCCTGTACTGAGTATTTTCCCTTTGATCTCTCTCCTCATGCACCCGTTTTCAGTGGGGCCTTTGCAGTAGGAGAGCAGCCCTTGCTGCTCTCCGAGAGCTCGACTCCTTGGCTATGCAAGGCTGGAGACACTCCCACCGAGACCCTCCCCTCTTCTCTGGAGGAAGCACATGGGTGAACCACGGTTTCTGTGTCTCTTCCTCCCCAGGGTGCTCTACAGCAACTGACCTTCGTGATGGGAGACCCGGCAGCCGCCGGCGAGCTCTGCCGCCGCTATGACTCCACGTGCGCACGCTCCTTCGACCTTAACCGCCTCAGTTCCCCATGGGAGCTATCACCAACCTGGCCAGAGGTGTGACTGAGGGCAGCTGGCAAATTTAGAGGCTTGCTTGCCCAAGCTCCTCTTTGGTATACCTCAATTCAAGTGGAAGGACCAACTCAGGGTGTTAATGCAGTCTTGGAAGCACTTGGGTCTCTGGTTTGAGTTGAGATGCAAGGAGGTGATGGTGGCCGGCACATGGGTTGTTTCTTCTTTCACCATCCAAACCCTCCCTTCAGGTCATAGATGGGTTTGGTGCAAAGAGAGAATGAGTTAGAGGGAGAGTTTCTGAGCCAAAGAAAGCCTGGGGGTGTGTATGACTGCATGTGCTCATGCCTCTAACAGAGGGAAGTTTTGAGTAGCTGTTGAGTAATGCTGCAGCTGGAGCTTTGCTTTTGGGAGGAGGCGAAAGCTGTACTCAGGAGATGAACATCACTTTGAAATCTTGCTTGCTCCCTGTGAGATTGCTGCATTGCACGCTTTGGTGCATCGTGCTTTTCTCCTCTTTTTTGTCAGCATTGCTGGAAAATGCAAGTTTTGTTGTTTTTCTGCACCTAAAAGCCCAGACCACATAGCAGATCGCCAAAGACATGAAGCACCTTGGAGAACTGCTGGGAAAGGGTGGTGTCCGGGGAGGGAACTGGGTGTGGGATGGGGCATCTGTCCTCTCTGGGTCTGCAAAGGAGGAGTGGTGACACCTGGCTCTGCTCCTGGAGCAGCCCTGCAGTGATAGCTCCATCCTCCCAGGATGGGCTGCACCAGTTTCAGTATTTATTGTTTTAAGAGGAGGATTTTAGGAAAAGCCCTAATCGTAAAGGATTGGCTCGGAGCTGGCCTTGCCAGGGAGTAAATGCAGAGAAGGATGAGGACGAGGCTGGTTGTCTGCTGGCTCTAAGGGAGATCAGGGCATCTGAGTTCCCAGCAAGTGTAACCTGTGGTCATCTCCAGAACGACTCCTGGCATTTCTCATGCTGACAGCATTTAGGTACTGGCTGTAGCTCTGAGATAAGTTGGACTTGCTCCCTAGAGCTAAGAAGTAAGGACAAATCTCTGATGTAAAAGCTACAAAATGTGTCCTCTGAGCTTGCAAGGTGATGAGCTTCTCCTAACATGCTCTTAATATCTACATTAGCCTGTGCTCTCTAGGCCTGGAGAACTCACCTGAATGGCTTCAGTGGTTTACCCCCACTGAAGGTTTCATTTTAACCATCAGTTAGTTGACTGCAAGTGGGAACCTATGGGATAATTTTGCCCCACATCAATTCCCATCCCTTGCTGGCCCTTCTTGGGACTGATTAGCTTCAAAACCAAAAAGAAACTGCAAAATCCAGTTTAATCAAAAGCTGTTCCCTCGTGTTGCTGTGAATGACTGGATCCATGTGTGCATTCCCTGGATGCTTCCTGTGCTGTCGTGCTCTTCAGTCCTGGAGCCAAGAGTAAGGACGTGCTTAAGTCAGTGCAGTTCCTTGGGCAGTGATATTTTCTTTCTCTCTCCAACTGTCTAGATGCCAAAAGAAACCAATGAAATCCAGGACTCGTCTGCTCAGGTACGAATCCTGCATTGCTGTGGAAGGTATGAGCAGGGAACGCCCCTCTCTGTGTCCTCCTGATATGTCTCACCCCCATAATGTCTCCTGCAGAAACCAATTGCTCTAACAAGCAAAGCCAAAATACCCAGGCAAAGGTGTTCTTCATTGCCATATGTCTCTTTAATGGTCTGAACGAAACTCGGTATGTCTCAGAGCTGGGGGAGGCCAAGGTCTCTTTAGGTGACCTTACTGAGTGTTTACCTTGACCCCAAGGAGGGGTGGCTCAATGAAGGTGCTGATGGGATGGATCAGGCCACTGCATGCGTGGAGGTTTGCCTGGAGAGAAGGAAATGGTGAGGTTAGCAGGGTGGCAGGTCTCTGTGTGGTACAGGAAAAAGCAGGAGGCTGGATAGCTGCTGCTTCTGCCCACGCATGGGACATCGTGTCTGCCTAGGGGGGACTTGCTGCTGCTCACCATCGTTAAGGAGGTGGGAAGGGCTGAAGCTCTGCAGTGGGAGGAGGCAGTTGTGATTTTGGGATATAAAAAGTGTCACACTTCCTTGGCATGGCTCGCTGGGCAGTCTGGTGGTGGGAGGGGGGGTGGCTCCCCCTGAGTCCCACTGGAGCTCCTGGCGATGGGCTGGGGGATTGCCTCCTCCTCATCTCACCCCGCAGAAGCTTGGAGCATGTCTCCAGCTCCTCTGCGTGCATCGCGACAGATGAGTGATTGCTCTGAGTGAGGCAGGTGGAGAGTCCTTCATGTTTCTGCTCTATTTAGGATTTCTGGCCAAGGTTTGTTGTTCGAGTTCATGCAAACAGACATCCTGAGGGAGAAACCTGCCAGCAAATGTAAATTGAGGGGTTTTTGTGTGTGTGCGACTGAGCATTACGGAGTCCTTTCTGTATTCCCCTCACCCTCCCAGGTGTTTCTGTAAACTGTTGAGGGATAGTCTCTGTTCTCATGCCTACACCTTGCCAACTGCTTCATGCGAGCTGTGCTTCAAGTATGGCCAAGTGACCTTCTGCAGCTGGATTTGTACTGTCTGCTCCGGGGCTTAATCACGACGCGAGCGCTGCAGCAGCAGGCAGGCTCACAGGAGAGCACGCTGCTGGGCTGCATTTGTAGTGATCATAACGAGCTGAGGTGGTGAAAGCACAGAATCGTAGACTGGTTTGATTTGGAAGAGACAGACCATCTGGTTCCAACCCCCTCGCCATGGGCAGGGACACCTCTTACCAGCCCAGGCTGCTCAAAGCCCCGTCCAGCCTGGCCTGGGACACTGCCAGGGATGGGGCATCCACAACTTCTCTGGGCAACCTGTTCCAGAGTCTTGCTGCCCTCCCAGAGAAGAATTTCCTCCTTATAACTAATCTAAATCTACCCTCTTTCAGTTCCAAACTGTTACCCCTTGTCCTATCCCTTGCATAAAGCCTCTCCCCAGCTTTCCTCTTGACCCCTTCAGGCACTGGAAGATGCTATAAGGTCTGGACCTTATAACATCTGTGGGTGGTCTCTACCTCCCTGCAATTAGTCCTGATGGCTCCCATTTAGGACGTGCTCCCTCAGCTCCTTTGCCAGCCGGCTTCGCTGGTAGCAGCTCTCCCCGTGACTAGTGTGATTGGGGAGTTGTCTCTATAACAAGGAAAAGTGAGGGAATTCATAGGTCTAAAAGAGGAGACTAACAATATTCTGGTTTTGGGACAAGTTTATTTTTCAAGCACTTAATCAGGACCAGAGACGTCTTGGGATCTTTGATGTTTAGATTTTTTTTAAAAAAAAAATAATAAAAAGTGCCATTAATGCATTGCAGTTTGAAAATAATGAGGAGCAGATCAGCTCTCAAGTTTATTTTTCAAGCACTTAATCAGGACCAGAGACGTCTTGGGATCTTTGATGTTTAGATTTTTTTTTTAAAAAAAATAATAAAAAGTACCATTAATGCATTGCATTAATCAGCTCTGCTGCAGGGATGATCTGAAGCTGTACTTTGCCATTACACTTTCTGTGCCTTTGTTCATTTAGAAGTAAATTAGTATATTGGTGAATTCCTTAATTGCTAATTAGAACAAAATAATTATGGAGGGCTAGGTCATGATGGAGGAAGATGTAAGCGGATGAAGGCAATAGCTTAATTTGTTACTAGCAGCCTCAACTCTATCTGAAAATTGCAGTCTGTTCCTTTTGTGACTTTTTGCGTGGTAGATTGTAATTTATGAGTAATCTTGGAGACATGGATGGTATTGAGCCACTTCTACCTGTTGTCTTCTCTTTGTCTGCCTCTAAGCGTGAGCAAGAGGCCTGAGCTGATTTCTAAACCAAACAGCTTTTTCCAAATCAATTTAATCCGTGATCCTAAAGCCATTCAGCCAAAAGTCAAATAAATCCCACTGATTTCTCAAAGAAACAAAATTTCACAGGTTTAGTTATCTGGCTGGTTCAAACGACTTCTGAGACTTCTTGTGCATTTAAAAATGCTGTGAAAGCTGGCTGAAAACGCTCAGCTTGTTCGTGACGTGTCTGTTCTTTCACGCTCAGATTTGTCATCAAGGAAGCTTTGCTGGGCTGGGAGGAATGCCTGAGCACCCTTCAGGCTGTCGGGAAGGGAAACTGTGGTGTGAGGCTGGTGTTACTGCTCTAGCTTTATGGCTGGTGTAAGGGAGCTCCTTGCAGGTAATTTTTCAAAAATACTTCGAGGAAACAGGAGGCCAAGGGAGCCAGAAGAATGTGCTGGGCAAATGCTTGTCTCTGCTCCGGATTTTGCACACGCTTGAGCAGGAGGAAATGCTCCTCCTGTGGGGCACAGTTCCTCAGCATGTATTTCTTCTGGATTTTGGGAGGGAGCTCCATCTTAAAGATAATTTTTGAGAGCAGTAAGTTGAGATTTACTTGCTAATTCCTTGTTAGCACCTTTGATGGCTTCATGCTGAAGTACAACCAGAGCATCTTTCCTTTAAAATATATCTGACCTGATGGGGGGCCAGTTAGCTCAGTCAGTTGAGCTAACAACGCCAAGGTCGCGGGTTCAATTCCCGTTCGGTCCCCATGTGTTGCCTGATCTAGACGAGAGGTGGCGTCCCTGGCGGCAGGGAGGCTGGATTAAAATGATCTCTAAGGTCCCTTCCAGCCTAGGCCATTCTATGATTCTATGATACAGCAGAATACAGCCCATAGGATTTCCTGGTAATTATTTTGCCTTTAAATTGGTGCAGCTTGCTTAGCAAGGAGTCCACCCTCAGTTTTCAACTTTCCCATGACTGAGCGTCTTCAAGGAGCTTGATGCTAGAATGTGCTGGGGAAAAAAAAAAAGTTTACAATTGTCTTTCTCTGATCTTGATATTGTAAATCATATTGTACCTTTGTCTGCTGGACAGAAGAGGCTTCTATTAACAAAAACATTTCTCCTCAGAGAAGACACTAAGTTGGAAACTAAGACTTGTTACGCTGGTTGACTGGGCTCCCGTAGACAAATGCACTGCAAGCTGGGTTTTAACCTGTTTGCCATTTAGGAAGCTCACTGAGTTTCTGGGTTGTGGTGTCAAGCCATGGTAACTAAGAAGCCCAGAATCATTACATCAACACTGTTATCTTTGTCAACAAAACACTCTTAATCTCCTCAGGCAAGATACCAAGTTAGTTACACGGCAACTCTTTTCAAAACCGTGGCATTAATTATATTATTTGTGGTTTCTTTATTAATGAGCCCCATATCAGTTGCTCTCTTACTTTGTTTGGGTTTGGCTTGAGGGAAGAGGTCTGTAATTACTCAAGGCGTCTTGTTTGCTTTTTTTTTTTTAAATATTTTTAATTTATTTTTTTTTTACATATTGGCACAGCATAAAGCCTTTTCCCAGTCCCCTGGAGCTTCCCCAGCTTTCTGAGCCAAACTGAAAAATCAGTGCTCATGTTCAGGAGAGCCTGCTATTTTAATGTTTGGCTTTAGCTTGAATTATTGGGACAGGATTGAGAAACCCCTCCTCCTTGTCACTTCTGGTATGGAAAGTATTTCGCTGTTATCTGGCTTTTCCCAAATGCTGCTGCTCCAGCTGCAACTTCCCACGTGGCTGCTGGTGGCTCAACCACTTCCACAGGACAGGGGGCCACAATGGGGACCCCAAGCTGCAACAAGGGATGGCCAGATCAGAGATTCCTCCTGACTTTATTTTTCTTGGCCAAGGCAGTTTTCTATGAGCCGTAGACTCTTCGTTTCTTGTCACATACTTATTTCTTTTTTTTTTTCTTTTTTCCCCCCCCTTGTTTTATCATCCTTACTGTCTGCTCTCAATTTGTGCTTGTTCCTCACTTCCCATGTTTCTGGGGTTTTTAAACCTACATGCTTTCTGCCTCAGCTCTCATGCCTTTGGACAACTCCTAAGCCATTCCCAGTTTGTCTTTCTCAGCTGGTTCTTCTCTAAATTTGGCCTATTTAAAGGAGCAAGCATGTATGCTATTGGTTTTGGCTTTTTGTTCTGTTTACACAGAACCAATATAATTTGTGATTGCTTGTGCCTATGAGACCAGTAACAGCTTAGGGACCTGTTTCCCCTGAGCTCACCAGATGAGAGCTTCCAGTTTAGACCTTTCCCATGCTGGGTGTTGGAAAATGAATTTAAAGTTGCTTGTCTGCAACGTGAGGGAATTCAGCGCTGTGTTAGTGCAGGCTGCAAGGGCTGGACCAGCATCTCCTGGTTGGTGTGATTGGAGAAGGCCTTTAAGATCATTGTTTAGGGTGGAATGGACCTTTAAGGTCAAGTCTAATCGTTAACCCAGCACTGCCAGGTCCACCACTGACCCTTGTCCCTGAGCACTGCATCTACAAGGCTTTTAGATACCTCCAGGGATGGGGACTCCTCCACTTTCCCTGGGCAGCCTGTGCCAGGGCTTGACAACCCTTTTGGGGAAGAAATCTTTCCCAATATCCAGTCTAAACCTCCTCTGGCACAACTTGAGGCCATTTCCTCTTGTTGCATGGGAGAAGAGACCAACACTCCCCTTCCTACAACCTCCTTTTGGGTAGTTGTACAGAGTGAGAAGGTCTCCACACGGTCTTCTCCGGGCTGAACAAGCCCAGGTCCCTCAGCTGCTCCTCATAGCACTTGTTCTCCAGACCCTTTACCAGCTTCATTGCCCTCCTCTGGAGTCACCCCAACACCTCAATATCTTTCTCGTCATGAGGGGCCCCAACCTGAACACAATGTTCAAGGTGTGGCCTCACCAGTGCCCAGTACCAGGGCAGTATCCATGGGTGACTGTCTTTGGAAGAACTGGCTTGGAAAACTTTGGGTTTGCGGAGTTGTTTTCACAAGGCGGAGCTTCACGCCTCTTCTCAAGCCAAGCCTCCCCTTGTCCTCTGCTGTTAAATGCTTTCTGGCTGTTGATGCCCCTGCACTGCCTTGTGGAGCAGAGAGGTGCTGATAGTTTTCATTAATTTTCCTCTTCAAGAGCTACAGGATGAGGCACTAAGTTCTCTTACAAGCGGCCATAGCTGGAACTTTTCAGTGCTTTCATTTATTATTAAATATGTTTTAAGGATATTAACGCTTTGGATCAAAACTGGCGGAATTCGTTGGTGGGAGAAATACAGATCATGTTGGAAAGCTGAAGTACTTTGCTTTTTGTTTTTATTTTTTATTACAGCTCTATTTCAAGACTGGTTTTAATCAGAAAACCCCCCAAAGCAATAAAAGTGTAACATGAAACCCAGACTACTTTGTAATTTAAATTTTGGAAGAAAAAAAATCCTAAATTTTTTATTTCAACTCATAAAGAAGTGGCTGTGGATTTTATCCTCTCCAGGGACTCCTGCAGAGAGAACACGTATTCACCTTGCTCCCCTCGAGGGAGCTGCTGTCCTGGGGTGACAGTCACCCAGGAGCTCATGTGCATCTGCTGGTGTTTGTGGCCCTCCTAGGAGCTTGTCTGGGCTCTATAAATGGGGAACAGGGTTGTCGAGGTTCTCTCCAAAGGGGCTCCTCAGACTTTGCAGGAGATGTTGGCAGCAGAGCTTCCCCTGTGGTCACACCACAGCTGGGCAGGGAGGACCAGGGTGATGCTCGTGAGCACCTGCATGGCTGCAGGCTCCAAACCTTGGGCAGAAAAACCTCGTTGCAGCTAAATGAGCTGGAGGCCTGGCTTGCAGGATGGCAGTAGCTGTCAGGCAGGTTTGGTCGCTGTGGTGACAGTGTGAGGATGCCTGCTACTGGTGGAGTGTGATGGGGTCAAGGGAGGGTATTCAGAAACCTTCCCTCTACTTTTTGGAGTGATACCTTGGACAATTTATTTTGCTGTATTTGATGGGACTCTTGCAGCTTCTTTGCCTGGGACTTCAGGGTACATCAAGGCATCAGCTGGTTCTCTTTTTCTAGTAGTTTAACAGCAGCATTTAAAAAAAAAAAAAAAAAAGACTCCTGTGTAACAGGCCATTGATTCTAAGAGCTTTCTTGCTACAGGCATTCACGTGTCAGCCCATGGAAACCTGAGCCCAGTCTCCATGGCAGCAGCCAGTGCTGCAGATGGGAAAATGTCCTGAAAATCCTGCCAGCACCTCCTAGCTGACGGGTCCTGGGGACCACTGCTCACCCCAGAGATGCTCCTCCTGCAGGGAACACCTGGACGCCGTGCCTCGGTGCTCATTTTGGAGATGGGTGCATGCAGCAGGCTCTGCGTGTGACCTCTTCTGTATGTGAGTGGGGAATGTGAAAGCATCCAGCAAGGTTTTTCTCTCGCCATAGCAGCTCATGCCTTGAACTTGGCCATCCTTGTCCTTTGTGGAACTGGTGAACTCCTGGGTGGGGAAGCCTTGAGCTCCTCCTGCCCTCTGCACCTTCCCCCAGCTCCCTGCGCCAGTGCGCATGTGCCTAGATCCTCCCTTTTATGGCTCTGTTGGGTGATTTTATTTCCTTGACTTACTGTTAATTATTAGCAAAGTCCTTGGCTAGAAGGAAGCTCAAGGTGAGAGCAAATCTCCTGCCACCCCAAGCCTTGGTGGGTGCCCACTTGGCTCAGCTGGAGCTGTATGTCCTGCTTGGGGTTTTAGGTTGGGAGATGGTGGTGATGTGTCTGTGGTCCTCCAAGATGGAGTTCGTAAGTGAAAGGCCCCTATTTTCCCCAAGGAAATGTCAATGCCTAATTAAATTAAAGGAGAAAATGACTGTCGTGGAGTTTACTGGATCTTTGGGTGGCTCAGGTGCCACAGGAGACGGGAGCCTGCAGGAGACCCTGGTACCACACAGCAGTCTGAGGCAGAGTTCAGCATTGCTTTTTTGTTCCATCTCAAATTAAATAATTTCAATTTCAGATTGAAGACCCCTTTCTTAATGCCTGCAGGTCTGTTCGTGAATGTGAAGTTTAGTTACAAAACAGAAAGCAAGAAATTTTTTGGAAGGGATGGCTGAAGAGTTGCTCTGCACCCTTGTCACAAAATAGGACTAGAAATAGCAAAACCTAAAGCCAAGCAGGAACGAGTCAATTTTTTAAACTATTTTAATTGGAAGTTATGAAGAGGCCAAGTCCCTGCCCCTATCAGCTCTCCTTTTTTTCTTTTTTTTTTTTTTTTTCTGGATTTACCATGTGCCAAACCCCGCATTGAGTCGTGCAGCTGGCGTTGCAGAGGGTGTGTGGCTGTGGGAAGAGGCTTGCGGAGGAGCATCTAATGCCTGGTCCTCACTCCTGAGCCTCCTTTGTGCCAGGAGGGGTAAAAGAGGTGAATGAACTCCTCCTGTCTCCCCCTGTGATGAGTTTCCAGCCCCTTTCATGTTTCAGATGCTCTTCTCCAGGCTCCCAGCCCTTGGAGCTGGCAGTTTACAAATGATGCTAAATATCTTTGCTGGGCAGATGTCGGAGTGCGTGGCATGGAGCTGCCACTAGTTTGGCCAGGGTTTACTAACAAATTATGCAGCTTGCATTGTTCAGGGAGGGCAGGGAGCTAGTGGCTGCTAATTATAGTGCATTAATAAGAGCAATTAGTATCTTAGGCTACCCAGAAACTCCTTCTGGATGAGCCACAGGAGCCAGGTGCTGGGAAGGTGGGCAGCAGTGACATCTGTGGCTAAGCACGAGCTTTGTGGGTATGTTGAGGGGTTTGTGGGTAGAGCTGAAGGCACCTCAGCTGCAGGTTTACAGAGTCTCCAGGTGTGATCCGTGGTTCCCCTCCCGATGTGGACATGGGTCTCCTTGCTGGGGATGGGCAAAGCATCGGCCCCGCAGTGCCAGGCTGGGCTGAGCAGGGTCCCTTCTGCTCCCCTTTGGCTCCTCTCGCCTCCTCTGTGGGAAGGTGACCTTGCAGGGAATGTGGTTGCTCGTGATTAAGAGTTGAGCTATTTTAAAGATGTACAAATGATGGAGTCAAGTTTTTAGCCAGAATGCTTTTTCTGCAGCTCTCTATTTGATTTCTTGCCTAAAAGGACTTTGCAAAATAAACTAAGGGTTGGCGGTTTTCTTAATGGTATTAAATTTTTTTTTTTTTTACAAACAGTGCTGCTTTAGGGTCTGCATGTTGCAGCTCTTTACTGAAAACCCCAAGCTCGAAGTCGTCCTGCTTAAACAGAAACAGGACCGCAAATGAAATTAGTTAAAGGTAATGATGGGAGGGCTCTTAACTGGCTTAGAAATCTGGCTTATTTGCTGCATTGAAGGAGCCTCTGAAGGGCTTTACCAGCATATGTAATTGAATCCATTGATTCTATTATATTTGGTAGAAGTAATTTAATTTAGGGCGCTGACAGTTGCTACGTTGGCTGGGCGATGGGTAGAGGTGTAGGGGCTAGCCTAGGTGAACAGTGTCTGCCTTTAACACAAATTGCTGTTAATCCCTTCGGGCTCCCTTTCCCCGCGGGTAGGTAGTGGCAAGGGAAAAGGAAAGAAATGAGTACACTGTGTCTGAAGGGGCTGCGAAAAGGAGAGGGAGGGAGAAAACCTGTGGGAGCAAGGGCAGGTTTCTGCCTTTCCTCAGCTCTAGTTTCACAGCCCTGTTCTGCCTTGGACCCAAGTGCAAGGGGAGGGGAGGCACATACCTGATAATGCGCGGGCTGGGAAACCACCGAAGGATCCTGCCTTGTCCTCCCGAGCCCCTGTGCTGCGTTAGGGGACTGCAGATCCCACCTTGCAATGGGTAAAGCTGACACCTGGCAGCTCTGTCCTTGCCCTCCCCACACACTGCCTGGCTTCAGCTCCTATTCCAGCAACTTTGGGGTTCAAAACAATATGCCCGAGGGGTTGATGAGCTGATGTCTGTGGTTTCCTTGAGATTTGGGTCTTACCTCCACGAGGAAGGCTGTCGGGTTTGTGGGTGTGCTGTAGGAGAATGTGCCTGGTGGGGCTGTACTGGTTTGCTCACTGGGCTCTGTGGATGCTGTCACAACGAGGGGGAAGGTTTTTCCTTTAGTCATTTCCTAACATTTGTGAATGGCTTAAGCTAAACCACAGAACCTTCCACTGGAAAGGTGTTATTTTCCGGATGCAGTTTCTGATTAGCTGATACTCTGTGAACCACAGAGTAGGTCAGTGCAGCTGCCTGATCTGCCTGAATGTTACTCCAGCACCAAAAATAAGAGGGATTTGGTGCAATTCTAATGTGGCGCAGAGCATGTCTGTACAGTGAGATTTGTCCAGCTTGCAAGCGCTTCCTCAGCCCAAGTGCCCCCAGCAGCTTCCCCGGCTCCGTGTCTCTGAGCAGAGGGCACAGGCTGGCCAGGACACCTCGACAAGGGCAGGGACATGCTGACTGGCCACACCTGAGAGCCTGCAGTGATGTCCCAGGTCCAGTCTGCTCGTGCTGTGACTGAGCAGCCCTGGCTGCTTCCCTGCTCTCATGATTTGGCGCCTGATTTTCCTCCACTTCGAAGGCAGCAGAACTGCCGTGATTGACTTGGGAGCACATTTTAATTTGTTCCAAATTCTGCAGGCTCGTTTGTTCTACATTAGCACTTCTCTCAACGAGAACAGCTTCATTGCAGCACGTCCCCTTCAGGTGCTTTGTTAGGATGTTGTGCAGAGTTTTTGCCACTTACTTCCCTCAATCTCCTTGAATCCTACCCAGATGCTGGGACCTGTTTAGGAAACACGGTCTTTATCTTCCTTTGCTCTTCAGGAGCTGTGATGGTGATGCCTGGAGCTGTGGGCTGGGCAGTGCCCAGGGGAAAAAACTGAGGGCATCTAGTTGCTAGAGCCAGCTAAAGCGACCTGGCTGGAGATGAATTAGAGTTGTATTTTCCTTTCCTAAATCACTTGTCCCTCCTCTCCTGTTTTTTGCATTTTACCCTGCATCCAGTGTTTTTTCCAGTCTGCATGACAGGACCATGGGTCCTTGTTACAGGTCTCAGGGGAAAGAGGGGCTGGCTGGTCACCTCTGGTCTTTGTTTTCCCGCTGGTCTTTGTTTTCCCACTTGCCACCTCAGTTTCCTTTGGTTTTTTTGTCTCTTCTGGCTCATCCTGACCTTTCTCAACCCTTCCTCCTTGATGCTAGGTTGCCACTTGCCTACTTCTAACATTCTGTGATTCTACTGTAGATCCTGTTCTTTAAAAATATGCCTATCATGGAATTGTTTAGGCTGGAAAAGACCTTTAAGATTGAGTCCAACCATTAATCTAGCAGTTCTTACTAATGCCATTTAGGGCATAAAAATCCTGGTGACAGAGCAACTCTGGTCCTTTGGCTTGGGACATGGTGCTGGTCGAGGAGCAGAGTAACACCAACACACTGATATTGCCTATCCCTTTGGGGAGCAAGTGTCTGCTTGCAGGTGGCCTGAACAGTGTGTTGAGCACTGAGGAAGTGGGAGAATATTCCTGGTTTTCCGAAAACCTCTATACACAGAGGCTGTCTTGGCTCAGAAAAATATTGCACCTTTGGGTGAAGTACTGTGTCCTCAAGAGGAGTTGGGGTGGTTGGCTGCGAGTGCCTCTAAGGTGTAGCTGCAAGGATTAGAGAGAAATAGGGATCAGACCATGTGAGACCTGGATGTGACCCAAGGTGGGTTTTTCTCATAGTAACAAGTAGTCTTAGATACATCCCTCGTGTATTGACTTACCCCAACATCAAAGGGACCAATGAAAATGGCTGTTGTGGGCCTGACCAACCTCCCTCTGTGGGCATGAGGTGGAGATGCTCTGGACATGTCCAGGCTGGTATCAGCACTAGTTTTAGGCATTGCTAATTTTCTAGGAGGATGCTGCTTTGCCCTAGTTAGAACCTCTTGTAGGGAA
>NW_009719987.1:2260-10785 GCF_000703405.1 Apaloderma vittatum | reverse complement strand
CTGTTTGGAGTAGATTTTGGAAGGCAAAAAAGCCTGTCAAAATACTTCATTTTGATATTTTTTTTTAAAAAAATCAACACTTCTTTTTCCGACTCGAGATGGCTTTTAGCTTATAAAATCGCTTGTGTATGAAAGCTTGAAATCAAAGTAAATTATAACAAAGGCAGGACACCCTCAAAAAAAGTTTTTGCGATTGAGAGCAAAACATTTCAGCTGTGTTTAAATGAAACTCTTCAAACTTGAAATCTGAAAACTGAAAATTTTTGCTTTTCCTCCTGACTGGGGATGGGAAGAGTTTGGAAATCTCCGATCTGGTGGCATGGCATCCAGCAGCAGAACAAAGGCTTCAGTAGCTCCTGCTGCCTTGGGAGCTCCTCTGCCTCCCAGCGCCCTCCAGAACTGGGGCTTGGCCAACTCGCCTGACCCACCAACACCATTGGGTCCTTACCTGCAGAATCACCATTTCTGGCAGTTAAATTGTTGGTTTTTCTGTTTGCTGTTCATGCAAATCCACCTTGGTGCTCCCAAGCAAGCAAGCAGCTTGGATCTGTGATGCAGAGCAGAATCAGAGCCGGGTAATGGGTTCAATCTACAGAAGACAGGCTGGGAAGAACGACGAGAAGGCTAATCCATAGCTCCTACTTTTGTGCTGCCCTTCTGCAGCTCCACAAGGCAAGCGTGGGCCTGCATCTCCCTCTAGTGACTTCTTGCAGACTATCTCTTCATCGGCTGTGTGGATGGCACCAGCCCCAAAGAGCCACCAGTCAGGGCTGAGGTCCCACCCAGCGCTTCCCGGTGCCATGAACTAGGTTGTCCGTGTCCTTTGGAGCTTGGTGGGAGAGCGGAGCAAGCTTTGAGCAGGGCGTGGGAGTGGGTGTGTGGGGCTGATGGAAATGCTCTTCCAGGAGAGCCGAAGGTCCTACACACCCACCAACCAACCAACCCAACCCTGGGTCTGTGTGTGTTTGGCTCCGTATGCAAGTCCAGTCCAAGACACTTAGACTGGTGCTGGATGTAAAACTGCATTTTAAATGCAGGTAACTCAATTTTATCTCCTTTTTCACATTCAGAGCTTGTATCTTGTGTCTAGGTATTTCTATCAACGTCAGTTTTTTCTCCATCCGTGGGTGGTGCTTGGGCTCTGCTGGTGGTTGTAGAGCTGAAAGAGCCATTGCCACCAGCACTGCCCTGCAGGGGCCATTGAATGTGGCAAGTGAAGACAGATTGCAAGCCACCTCCTTGAATTAATGTGCCACAGACACATAGGAGCCTCCACTTGGGCATGTGTCTGCTTTCCCTTCCCAACCCTTGGAGATTTGCCCGCAGCACCGTTGCAGCTGCTTAGATGGGAAGATGTGTGGTGGGGACCATGAGCTGCTCTCCACCCTGCCCATACCACTCCCTGAGAGCACAAGGAACCTCGAAATACACAGAAGCAGCAAAATCAAAGGCTGAAGGGGCAGACTGCCCTGCTGTGTAACTCCATCAATTTGCTTTAATTGTTTTAGTAATTGCTCTCAAGCTTAGCTTTCTGTCATTAGGCATCTTCTCTTGCCTGATCTAGTTGAGAGGTGACCCTAATGGCATCCCTGCCATGATAGGGAGGTTGGGTTAAATGATCTCTAAGGTCCCTTCCAACCTAGGCCATTCTATGATTCTCTGTTAATGCCCCTCCAGCACAGACAGTTGGGGAGGATCAGGTGAGGTTGGACAGAACTTTGGTCAACCTGGTCTAGTGGGAGGTGTCCCTGCCCATGGCAGGGGGTTGGCATGAGATAGTCTTTAAGGTCCTTTCCAACTCAAACCATTCTATGGTTCCGTGATCCTTACAGTGGGATTCTTGAGGAGGTTTGTGTTAGCGTGGACCATGCCAAAACTGGTTCATATCCCTTTGGGAGGGCGAGTTTTGTTTTGTAGGTGACTGAACTGACCTGTCCATTGCTGATGAGCTGCCCTGGAGCTCAGCAGCTCCTGCCTGGGTCTCACAAGCTGTGAGCTGCCTCATCCTCCTCCGAAACATTTGTTCATGTGGGAGATTAAGGTTGAGTGTATTGAGCAGGGGAAGATGGTGGGGAAAAAAAGTGAAAACTTCAAATTTCATTTCTTTCCTTCTTCTTTCTCAGGACTCCAGACTCACCAATCTAGATATGACCCTGGGGCCACCTTGGACATGGAGAGATGCCCGGAAGACCCTCAACCTCCAGCCTGATGGGAGCACCCTGGCTTCGCTCTCTGCTGATGAGATGCCATCGGCTGAGGAGGAGGAGGAGGAGGAGGAGGAAAGCCTGTCTATTGAGGATGAAGGCTTCGAGCTGTTGAACTCCACTTATAATAAAATCACCGGCCCTGGCAGGCCAGGGCTCCACAGGAGCAGCCCGTGGGTGGTTGGTAGCTTTGGTGAGTCCATAGCCATGCTTTCCTCCATTTCTTCCGCATGCTGTCACAACACCTGGGTACCTGATGGTACATTTATCCACCCAGGACCCTCCACCAAAACACACCGAGCAGCCAAGAAGGAACGTGCCTCCGACCCCTGGGAGGAGAACGTCACCACGGAGAAGCTGACGGGTGATGTGGGCACCCGGCGACAGCTCTCGCCCAGCAAACCCAGCGATGCTATCACTGACCTGGATGTGCCTTCCACCTTCGCCAAGGTCTCCCCATCAACACATCAGGCAGCTGCCCCCAAAGGTCCCCTGGGGATGGGCTCAGCGGTGGGTGTCCTGGAGCATCCTCCGTTAGCAGCCAGTCCTGCTGTCCGAGGGCTTGGGGACAGCGCTGCCCGCCCAGGGCATCCCGTCTTGCCGGTGGGACACGTGAAGCCAGGACCACCAGGACTGCCAGGACCACCGGGGCTGCCGGTGAGTGGTGGAGGGGAGGCATGGGCGCTGGGGCATCTTCCCCTCCGGAGTGGGTGATGGGTGCTGAGCTGCAGGACCAGCAGCTCACCGTGGGGAAACTGGGCAGGGAAACCAGCACCAGCCTGACGCTGTGAGAAGGATTTTTTGATGTCCCTAAAGAAACTTCACTCGTAACTGTGGAGAAGATGAGTCCCTCATTCCTCATGCCCCAGAGACAGTCACAAATCATGTAACCATGTTTTTGGATTTTGTTTCATCCTGGTCCTGCTGAGGGGCTCAGAGTGGGGCCAAGCCATCTCCTCCAGCCCCTGTCCCTGCAGCAAACCCCAGGTGTCAGCCCGTGGCCGCCTCCCCAGCATCACTCTCCTTTGCTTCTCAACCACTGCGGCACCCTGAAATTGCAAGGTTTCAAAGCAGAGCATCGAATTTGCCTTGAAATAAGTTTTGATTGTTTTTCAGATTATTCATCCGGTGTAGTGGGTAAAAAAGGGAAATTTAAAAAAAAGTAAACTTGGAAAATATAAATCTTTAGTTAGAGAAGTGGCTGAGAAATGTTTTTTTAACATGCTTTCCCATGTTTATGCCTTCTGCCAAAATGATGTCCTAATTTGGTTAAATTTTAACAATTTCTCCAGAAAATTACATTTTGTTCACCTGGTGACCATGGACACCTTCTCCTCTCTGCTGGGTGAACACCCAAACGAGAGCCCTCAGGGGTGCCCTGAGCTCAGGCTGCCCTGGACACAGCCAGGCAGGTCTCCACACGTGGCTGTTTTCATGGACCTGGCACTAAATCCATCATGGATGAGCCAGGCTTCATAGGATAATAGTTAAATTTAGGACTGTTAGCTTCCCCCCTCGAGCCATCTCCTTGCTGCTGCAGCTATTGCCTGTGAAAAAATAGAAGAAAATGGCAAAAGGAACAGATGCTGAAAAATCCCGGGAGTGAAGGAAATGTCACGGCGTGTGACAGCCCTGCTGTCATCTGGCAGGAGGGGAGACAGCGTGAGGAGGGAACCCAGCCATGAGGGAATTGCTTTTTCCTCCTATAGAAAGCATTGAGATGGTTTGTTTGAGTTTGTTTGTTTGGTTGGTTTTTAATTGGTCATGAGCATCCTGGGTGGAAACAAGGGTACAAGCAGCTCAAGCTGCTGCCGTGCCCCAAGCTCGTGGTGATGCCAGTAAAGGTGTGATGGGTGTTTCTGGGTGTTTAAACATGTCTTGTGGAAGGGAAACCAAAGAATTGGTGCCCTTGCCTTGGAAAACTTCACGGAAAGGAATTTGAGGGGTTTCGTTTGGGAGTGGGACTTTGCCTGACCTCTGGTTTTGATGACATGAGCTGAGCTTGTGGCTCACCCTTTTACTGCATCACCTTGGGCAGCCTTGCAGGTGGGACCTGGGTGCAAGGCAGTGTGGGTGTCTGAAGGTAACATCTCTCATTATTCTTAGAAGAAAGGTTCGGAAATAAGGCAGTTTTAGCCAAGTTTTTAAAATCAGACCAGAATTGCCAGCAACCCCACCGCTGTGCCGTTTGCCATGAGCACAGGGGAAACTGAGCCCCATGAGCTTCGGATCTGGGCACTCCAGATGATCCATGTCCCTTTGAAGCATCCCGGGGTGCCAAAGCTGTTTCTGGGCGTGCAGCTTGGTCTTATCCATCCCACCAGCACAAGGCAGCGAGGTTGGGGCTGGCGGCTGCCTCGTGGTCACAGAGATGCAACCCTGTCTGTGCAGGGGGGCTTGTTAATTCAGTGGGGGGTCCCAGACTTGCTGCTGGGCTCAGACAAGGCTGTTTGCAAGCTCAGAACAAACCCAGCAGCCGTAATTGAAGCCCTCGGAGCCGCAGCTCTGCAGCAGAGACACAGGTGGTTGTGCTGCAGCCCGGCGTGTTGTCGGTCTGTGCCAGCATCACTCAGGGAGATTTCTTTCATCGAGAAAAGCCAGGATGACCCATCTGACTTTATTTCTGTTCAGATGGATGCTTCAGTAAAGACCTAAAGTGAGCTTGTTGCTTGGCCAGAATGTGCTTTTTTTTTTTTTTTTTTAACTAACAGTGGGCTAGATCAGATCTTGCACAGGTTAGAAGCTGTGGACATTTGCATCCTCGTCCAAACTGTTTGCGTGTGTGACCGTGGTACAGTTTTTTATGGTTGTCTGGGCTTTTTTTTTTTTCCTAACACACTGCCTTTCCTCACCAGATGTCAGGGAATGTGTTCCTGCTCCCCAGCTGGATGTTTCCGTGCTGGATCTCGCAGGATTTCGCTGCTCAACTGCTCTCTGATGCTAGAGCAGGAGAGTGGGAAAGGAGCAGCATAAAATAGGGTCCCCTTTCCACCCCACTGGTCTTCAGTGTCTTTGAGACTTGGTGCTGTTGCTTTGCTCTAAATCAGCTGTTTAAGTTCCTGCTTCCCTGGGGCTGGGATGGCCCTGGCCATGGCACTGGTCACCCAGCCACTGTAGGATGTTCCCTGGTTGCAGAGGTGCCCCTTTGGGGTGACACAGCTCTCCTGCTTTGCCTTTCAGGGCTGCCCTGGGAGACGTGGGCTGGTGGGACCCAAAGGAGACAAAGTGAGTATCCAGAAAAACACAGGAAGGGATGGGATGGGTTGGGATGGGATGGGATGGGATGGGATGTGGTGGCAGAGCAAGGAGATTAAACAACTTTAGCTCAGGTCATGTGGAGGAGGGATGCTGGCGTGTCCCAAAGTCCAGCCACATGCTGGAGCTCATCTTGGAGGGATGTTTGTCCTCCTGCCAGACCCACAGCTGCCCTTCCCGCTCCAGGCAGCCAGCATTGCCCAGTGCTCTGGCAAATGCTTGGAGATGCTTGGAGTAAAGGTGGTGGCCTCAGTTTCCCTGTCGGTAAAACGACGAGAGTGCTTCTAACCACCCTTGCACAGCAGTTTCCACCTTTCCCAAGCTGCAGAGGGGCAAATTAATTGCCCCACGATTCATGTCACTTTTGTGTGCATTGGCTTCAATACCTGGGGCGTTTAGATGGGTCTGGGCACAGGCGTGTGTGTACAAACCTTGTTCTTTTTGCTTTTCCTGCTGTCGGGGTTATTTAGAACTGAAGACCTGGTTTGAACCCAGGAACGTGCCTAGACCCGGACTCTGCTCTTGAGCCAGAGCCTGTGTCCAGGCTGCGTTGACTGTTAACCCCCCCGGCTGGTTTTAAGGAGCTGTCCTCGACTTCCTAGGGATACCCGGGAGCTATGGGGCGGACGGGCCCCCCGGGTGACCCAGGTCCTGTGGGCATCCCTGGTGTCCCCACCATCGTCCTCTGGAGGAACTCGTGGGAGGACTGGCAGACATTCACGGTGAGTTGCCTCCTGACGGAGCACTGATGGCTGTGATGGAGCTTCATTTCAGACTCGAGCCTTGCTGAGCCAGGCAGGGCTGTAGCTGAAGGCTCGGGGTTCTAAGTGCCTTAGGCTCTTTACCCAGCTGGGGCTGGAGCTCCCTGGAGCAGGGATGCTCTCTCCATGGTGGATCCGTAATGTCCCTCTGGTGGGAAATGCTTGTCCAAGTAGTATCTGCTGCTCCAAGCAGATGCTGGCCAGGGTGGCTTGCAAGGCAAGTTGGTGCCAGAGGCAGTGGTGGGAGGCCAGGCTGAGTGCTGCAGCTCTCTGAAAGCTTTAATGACTTTGAGCAGGGCATGTGACTTATCTTCAACTCATTAACTTGTGGAGAGGGGTAATGGCAAATGCCTTTGATGCTGGCAAGTGAATACAGTGAGAAGGACCTCTGCTCTGCCAGCACAGCACACCCCAAGGAAGGGACGAGGCTTGCTGGAGGTACCAGGTGGAGAGGGCCCTGTGCTGCTCTGGCTCTGAGCTTGCATTGACCCACCAGAAGTCCTTGGGCCAGACTGCCCTTTGCAGTTTTGTGTTGGATTGGATCAAAGCTGCTGCAGAAGATAAATACCTGCCTTAGAAGAGATGATGTTCCTCCAGGAAAGCGCAGGAGAGCTGATCATTGAGATATGTTGTGACTGACCTGAAGGACCTGTATGTTCTCCTGTCCTCCTGCTGCTCTAGAGCAGGTGCTGTGCCCTTACCAACGCTCACAAGACCTGTTGCAGGCACGCAGTGTGGGACCAGGGTAAAGAGGGATAGAGACAGCGAGCTGGAAGAAGCCAGCGGTGCCAGAGAGCATCGCCATGCCCGCTCCAGCACAGTCACCTTCCTCCCAGGGTGCTTGGGGCAGACATCTGCAGAGCCGCTTCAGGGCAGGGATGGAGCACTGTGCAGGGCTCTGCACGCTCTGTCAGAATTGCTTCTTTTTTTTTCCCCTGCCTGCATTTGGAAAGGGACATCAGGCTTTGTTGTTCTGCGGGCAAGAACTCTCATGCCTGTGGATGTTGCCGTAGACCATGATCTCTCCGGTGTTCCACCACCTCCAGTGCTCAGGCTTTGGGAATGCTGGAGGGAGCAGACGCCTTTGGGAAGCTGGAGGGTTGCCGGGGTCCGGGGGGGCGGGAGGAATTGCGTGCTGGCACTTGGCCCAGCGCTTTTGGCAAAGCGCCGATCTCGAGGGGAAGGCAATGTCTGGCGAGGGTGACGTGGGGCACCCGAAGGCCTCGCTGGGCTATTGTGTCTGTGGCCGTGTGACCCCGGCAGCGCCGGCGGCGGCGTTTTGCTCGGCAGCAGGAAAGGGGAGTGCAAAGCCGTGGGTTGGGTTTTGCTAATCCTTGTTGAGATAGCGCGGGGGTGACGAGCCAAGCGGGGGGAAGCGGGGGGGCTGTCTGCTTCTGGATCGGGGCTGGAGAAATGCCGCGGCCTGGGACGGCGCCGCTCTTGTGAACCAAGCAGTTGTGACCCGGGGGCTGCAGGGGCTTGGTGCTGGCTCAGCCTTTGGAAATGCAAAGTCAGAGGAGCCACCGCTCTGGCTGGGGGACTTAATGCAGCACAGCATACCAGGAAAGCAAGGGACAGCTGTGAGCGTCCTGGAGCAGTTAGGGCTGTCGGGATGCTCAAGAGCCTCTCCTGCTCCTTCCCAGTGAAACAAGACTTTGCTGTTCATGGAACTGAGCAAAACCTGCTTAAGGCCCCTGTGATTCTGCCCCAAACCCCTTTCCTGCGTTTCTGTTCACAACGTTGACAGACGTTGGGTTTGCCAAGGAGTTGTCTCAGTGTAACTGGAGGGGCAGGAACTTTTGCTGACTTGTTCTGGCAATGTCAACTTCAGTAGCAGTGGGGTCCCAGGAGCTGGGGAAAGAGAAAGGAGAGCTGGAGCTTCCACAGTTATTAGGGAGCTTAACCTGCAGCACTGGAATCCTTTCTTTTTACCTCTACCAATACCTTTAAAAGCAAGAGGTCACTCTGGAAAATGGGGGCTGGTAACCTTAGAGCAAAAGAAAAGGTTTCATGAAAAAAGGAGTCAACTTTTTGGGATTACCTGCTACCCAAAGGTCGGCAGCAAACGCAGCTCCGTGACGGCGCGGCCGTACGGCCGGGGGGTGCTGGGGAGGGTGGTCAAGCCCATTCTGCAGGGTGTGATGGGCTCCGTGCAGAGCTGTTGGAAGGGTTTTCCCAGCCCTGCTTCTCAGGCTGGAGTTTTGCAGGAGGCCAGATCCCTACGTGATCGCTTCCATCCTCCATCCCCTCTGTTCACGCTGATCCCCGGGCCCATCGAGCTGCTCCCCCGCTGGCCAGAGCCACA
>NW_009719987.1:379-2241 GCF_000703405.1 Apaloderma vittatum | reverse complement strand
TGCTGAAATTGCAGAAGGCAATTAATTTCTCTCCCCTCTCCTTGGCATCTGGTGCTCCAAAATATGAGTTCCTATCTCCTGTGGGATTCTACCCCCTCCTCCCTTTTTTAAAGGTTCGATTTTTAATTTTTTTTAAATTTAGTGAAATAATATCCTGTCCTGAGTGAATCTGAGTTCTCTGATTCCTGAGACAAGGCAAAAGCATTGGCCATGCTCCAACCACCCCCCAAAAAAACGTCTTTTGTGAGCAGCTTTTGAGGGAAATAAGAACTGTCTGGAGAAGAGGACCATGCCCTGGCAGGCTGGCAAGGACTGCACCCGTTTGCTCCCGGTTCAGGATCAACTTGAAAGGAATCGAGATGCCTGGTGCGGCGTTAGAGCTAGTTAAATCATTCCACCCGTCATCTGCCCCCGAGAGCCCTGCTCACTGTTAGAAATATTTCCATATGTTGAAAGGTCTGTGTTTGTTTTTGTTAATGAGTTCCTTGGCTTGTCCCCCTCTTTTTCCTTTCGTATTGGAGGCTGGATCTTTGGGGAGGGGAGGACAGGAGCAGGTTTCCCTGCACCCCTGAAGCTGAAGCTGGGGAGCATGTGGGAATCCTGCCCCTCCAGCTGCTTGGGTTTGGGTTGAGGGGCAAGGGGCAGTTTTCTTAGCCCTCAGTGCGAGCCAGGATTTGGAGGAGCTGCCTGGACCGTACGTCTGTGCTCACCATGGGCAGAAGGAGGAGGAAAGGTGGAGTTTGGCTCCTGAGTGTCTGGTTTGTGCTGCTGGGAGGGCAAGAGGGTGGCTGATAGTTGGAGATAGACATTGTTTTGTTTCCTGGATATCTCCCAAAATTTTAATAAAACCTGGCTTGGAGGCATGTGGAGAGGAGACTGCACCGTCGGTTTTTAGGACCTTTATGCTGCCTTTGAGATACAGTGGGACTGGCTGTCACTACAAAGGGATTAGCCCACCCTGTGGCTTTCAGGTGTGGATTTGGGTTTTTTTCCCTCTTTGTGGTTATTGAGTCCTCTAAACCAATGGAGGTACATGAAAGATCTGACTGCTAGGAGCAGTGAGGATAAAGCCTGCCAGCTGTGACTGCTCCTGGATCACATCTGGGGCTACCGACGGGGCTGCTGGGGATGAGGTGTCCCACCTGGGGCAAGCTGCAGTGTCAAAGCAGCTGGGTTTAGTCCAACCTGGGCTAAATACGAATGGTACCAGTGCTCACCAACAACATGTTCCCAACTTCTCCACATGCAAAATGTTTCTGACATCCCAAGACTGTGAGGGCATCCATGGGGGAGCTGAATTTTGGCAAACTTCACAGGCAGCGTCTCCATCTTCATTTACTAATGAGACCAGCAGTTCCTTATCCCCTACACGTTGTACTCGGATTAAGCCTTGTCCTGTGACTTGCATACACATAGTATTAACAAAAAAAAAAAAAAAGGACTGGCAAACACATAGTATTAAAAAAAAAAAAAAAAAAAAAAAAGAGGACTGTTTCATTGCTGTGTCTTCCCAAGCAACAGGAAAATGACTTTGAAGCCAGCAAGAACAGTTTTAGGTGTTTTTAACATTTTGTTTTTCCCCTCTATTCTCCTTTCAGCAATCATCATTTTACCAGCTTCTACAGGCAGGCTGGCCGGTGAGTATCACTGTTAAGCAGCTTCCTGTGGTTTGGTTTTCCCTTGGCATGGTCGGCTGGCTTTTCCTCTCTCCGAGTGCTTTATCGGTGAGATTTGTTTTCCTAATGGTTCTTTTCTGAATCCAGAGAAAACCCGGAGCACCCGGGCCCCCAGGACATCCAGGGAAGACAGGAGCCCCTGTAAGTAAGAGGAGCCCCGGTGTCCCCTTGGTGGGTGGGCGACAC
>NW_009719987.1:0-344 GCF_000703405.1 Apaloderma vittatum | reverse complement strand
TTCTCGGCTGCCCCAAAAACTATCTGCTGCCCAGTGGCTTCTGGCACCTTCTAATTAAGGGCCTTGAGACTGGGTTTCAAAGAAGCCTGGTGGTCTGCTTGTCTGCTTCCCACTGAAACTCGGGTGATATTGGATCTCTGACTCTCAGGGTTTCGTCAGCAGCCTCCTGCCAGTGGGTCTGCAGCCCCTGCCCAGGCAGCCCCCGGGTTTGCTGGGTGATGCTTTCCCCGCTCCGCTGCCCTCTGTGGACAGGATAGTGCCGTGAGGCAAAAAGAAACGAAGGCACAACTCCCCATCCTGACCTCCCGTAGGCCACCGGGATGGTGGCGAGACACTGGAACAGG
>NW_009719986.1:74829-83559 GCF_000703405.1 Apaloderma vittatum | reverse complement strand
AGGTTTTCGCCCCTGGTGAGTGAGTGAGTGAGTGTGTGTTTGGGACCGTCTTTCTGAAAGGAACATTCGTGAATTCAGGAACCAAGTTGTGTAGGATGGTATCTGAGCTTGTAATATACGTTGTATACTTTTTTGCACTATGATTCTACCTTTCCTGAGTGCTGGAAAATGACAAAAACACCCAAATCCCGCAATGATCAAGTCTGTCTTTCTGTTTTATAGCGTGAGGGAGAGGTGTCTGAAGACACCAGGTGTTTCTCCATTGTTACAATTACAACAGCCTGCCTAGGGAGAAGAAAAAAAAAATCACTTGTATACCTGCAGTACTTTCCCAGGCTTTATGCCATCTTGTCAGATTATTTTTATTCTTTTTATTAACTAGTATGTACCTAGAAAGGTAGAGGGGTTTACACGCTTAGCAACCCTACATTATCATGAAAAAACAAGACACAGTGAAGCTCATGAAGGTATATTGTTGATGGGAAGTGTCAAGGACTAATGTTTGAATTCATATATCTTATACTAGGCTCATTTATATTAATCACAGTATTCAGTTTTAGAATTTCAGATTTTTTTTTTGCAGGCTTGTGAAAGGAAAATTTCTCATTTCCATATTCTCATTGTTTTTTAGGATCTTAAGGGACATTAAACCTTTATGCATGTTCAAATAGTTTAAAAGTAAGAATTTTGCTTTGCATGAATTTAGTGGCAAAAGGAAAAAGGGAGGAGAAAACAGAAAAACAGAAAACCCCAACAGTTCTCTTGATCCTACAGTCTTTACTTTCAAACCTAAAAATGATAATTCTCAGTAATGAGACTCACGGAATCTGAAGTTAGAGACAAGGACATAGGCCTTTAAAGTAGCAGCTTTAAACATTTAAACTTTAAATATGCAATCTGGAGTCAAACAGTAATATTTGACTCCAGTTTGCATTTGTATTTAGTCTAAATATGCTAGCTGATGTCACTTTATTTATCTCGGGTCACATGCTCCACACTTTCTCTTTAGTGTCAAATATTTTTTGAAATTGGGAGCAGCTGACCCTTTGTATTATTTTAATATAACATGTGCTTTCATTCTCTTATATTGCAACCACTGTTGTGCTTGCTTTTACTTGTTAGAAAATACTGGACAATTATCATATTCTCATCACTCCTTCCTCATTACTGAGCCAAGTTGTGTATATTCAGTTTAT
Source organism: Apaloderma vittatum (assembly GCF_000703405.1). NCBI lineage: Eukaryota > Metazoa > Chordata > Aves > Trogoniformes > Trogonidae > Apaloderma > Apaloderma vittatum. The sequence continues at coordinate 82,363 of NW_009719986.1, read as the reverse complement.
TTAAAGTATTCCTGTAAATCATTCCTTCCAATCACTTAGTATCTTTGTTGCTCTTCTCCAAGGTCCTTCCAGTTTGTTAAAATGATTTCAATGAGATACCTCAAGTTGAAAGCACTTGGACATCTCAGCAGTGAGTACCTTGCTTAGCAGTTTATATTGTAAGCCAAGTACTCAGCTATATTAGACTCTCATATTTCCTGCATATGTTTGTGGTAACTTACGACAACAAAAGAAAAAGGAAAACCTACAGTTCACAGGTGAGCAAAAAAAAAGTGATTTCCATGAGTTCTGATGATCATATGGGGTGGTAGTTGAGACAAAATTAAGCACTTCTGCTTAGAAGGAATACACTGTGATGTGCTGTGTTGCTGTGTGTTCAGATGAATCTTGCAGTGAACTGCACTCATCTACCTTGTTTGTCTAATGTAGCTGTCTGGCTGGAAAAGCTCTCCTCTGTGTCAAACTACATTAGCATGACTGTCAATGTAAAATTAATTGACAAGCCTGGCAACTGGCAGAGCTATCCCTTCAGGGCTTGGAGGTTAAACATGTGTCTGAAGTGATGTTTCCTAAAAAGCTTTACATAACTGCAGCGATATTTTGGGCAAGCACTTAATGTTTCAGCTGATGGAAGTCAGCAATGAAGAAAAGACATGAGACAGACACTTGAAGGGATGTGTTGGGGTACAGCTTGCTGACAGCCTCACCAGTGTACCAAAAGGTTACAGTGCTCGAGACATAAAAGCTTTTAAGCTCTATCTCCATGTCTGTATGTGACTGCATTTGGTAAAAGGTGCTAGTGACCCAGCCAATTAGTGCCATTTTCTACTCAAGGAGTGTTTATCTTGAAATACTTATTTCTTACACATGGTTTAAAAAAAAAAAAATTAGGTCAAACTCTTAATCCGAAGTTTTTCTCTGAGAATAATCATGAGAGAGAAACCAAGAATCTTGATTCTTTTGAAACTTTATTATGAACCTACTGTAGATATGGCTCAATCATCCAGAAAGCAGCAGTGGTTTCTGTATCTGGGTTTCATATTTCTTTCTTTTCTTTCACTGAAAATAGGCTTTTTATGACATGACCCTTTTTATGTTAAGGTAGAATGTATAACATACACACACGTGTAAAACAGAAGTAACATGTTTAGCTTGATAATGTCTTTGAAGCTCTTGTTTCTCTTCAATAACTCCTATTTCAGTTTAGAAATATGTGAGATCATAATGCGGTTCATCATCATTAGTTTGGCCTGATATTGTTTTATAGCCAACTCAGTCTATATCTACTTTGAGTTGTTAGAAATAAAATGTATACTCTCTTAGGAAAGTTTCTTACTTCAGAAGCCTTGGTAGACACCAGGAACAACACCTACCCTCAGACTTTTACCTTTGAGGCCTGTTGAAGCCCCATTCCTGAACAACAAAGGACGTGAGCTCTACATATTCTGCCCCATACTAAAACTCAAAAACATCTAGATGATGCTCTGGTGTTTATTTCTGAAGTGATACTGTATGTTAGTGGGACAAGGTATGTGAAGCAGCAGCTCCGATGCACTTGCTCAGATCAGAGAAGACATACAGCAAAATAATGCTGGAATTGGAAATATTTCAATACTATGTCAAATTTCAGAAGTATTGTAAAGGTTTGAAGTTGTGCTCACCAGGAGTCAGAAATGTTAAAGCATACATTTAAGTACTAAAGATGATTTGCGGATTTTTAAGGATGGACAGTTTAATTTGAGCATACCAAGTTTTGTATTTGCTCATACTTCCTTGCTTACATTTACCAAAGCTGTGAGGGCTTCTCCGTAAAGGAAGACTATAAATGTCCAGAGTCTCATACTGCTCTGTTTGAGTAAACTTCATTCTGGTCTTTCCAAGTCTGGCTGTAGTCTTAGATTGCTTTCCTCGTCTTTTGCAGTTCATCCATTGCAGGTTGCAGATCATTCAGCATTCCATCTTCCCTGGAGGAAGGCTTATAATGTGAATTCATGTGGGATAGGAAATCTTCCCATCGTTAGAATACATATTTTTATAAAGGAAAAACAGATCATGATTTTATTTCCATGACCTAAAGTCTTAAGAGAGTAGCCTATGGGAATGCACAGTAGGATGTAGCTAGCAAAAAAACAGTCTGGCCATCGAGATTTATTTATTTGTTTGTTTGTTTATTTGTATTGTTAAATTCTCAGAGCAAGAACAAGTTCAGTTAAAGTCAAGTAATTAAACCCACAAAAAATGGCAGTCACATGCATGATACAGTGCTTTCTTCTTAAGCTATCATTACCTTTGGATTTAGTATTTCTGCTGGTTTCCATGTTTACAAACGTCTTTTAATTTTAAATCCTTGAGCATGTTGGCAGTTACTGTGTGAAGAGCTGTTTGAAGCATGAAGTAGTGACTACACTAGGGAACAGAGCAAGAAATGTTAGCTTTGTGCATATGGTAGTTTCATTTATTTATATAATTTCATCATATATTTGCTAATCCTGAAGACATTGCTATAGTTTTTATTACTGAAGCAACAAAGTACTTCTGCTAAAAATTTTCAGTTTTATTTATTAAATACAAAATAGGGCTACAGAGGAAAAAGAAACAAAATCTAAAAATTCATTTCCAATGCTCAGTGCAAGGCCTAATTTCTTGGTGCCTGTACCTACCGTGAAATTCAGTTTCACCTATGCCTTAGGGGAGATCTGAGCATCAAAAGTAGAAGTTTACAATATTGTCCTTATGTGTGGTGCTGTCTGATCTAGTTAGAAGATGCCTCTACAAAAAAAAACAAACAAAAGCCAACATAAAACTCAACAATGACAAAAAAAAACACAAAAAACCCACCCACAACTAAATAAAAAATGAGCGAACCAACCAAAAAACCCCAACACACAGAAACATGGGAATGTTAGTGGGAAGCTGAGATATCCCACTCCAAGCTCAAGGAAAGAAACTTTTCAACACCTGGAATTTATACCCTTGAACTAATCTTTCCAATTTATCCCCTTTTGAGCAAAAATTGCAGAAGGATGGAGACTACTAGGAAAACCACTGAAAGATGTGAGGCAGATGGTTCAAAGCATCTTTTTCTGTGATTAACTTCACCTCCTGTAGAGGAAAAATGGGTTTGAATGGCCTTGTTTTTGTTGGAGTTGAAGAGGAAAGTAGAGTATTTTCATCTTTTTTTCAAAACACAGATTTATGGAAATTTTCTGCAACAGCTGTTAAGCTGTCAAGTCACCAGCAAAATGCAGAACTGAGAACAGAGGCCAATCTGTTAAATGAAGCTTTGCCTTTGGAACCTCAGTATTTAGGTACTGAGATTCCTATTTTTCTTCCTAAGAAACTTGTTGCCTCTGCAATGTAAGGCTTGTTTTCTACAGTGGCCTTTGGTGAAGTCTAGCCACAGAATGCGTTAGACAGGCTAGGAAATAATTTAGACTGTGAAAGCAGATCAACATTTGAATCCTGTCTATTTTGGAAACATGATTTGATGAGTGATAGGTGAATTTTTCAATGTTCAGAGGCTTGGAGTAGATAAACATAAAGATTGAAAGTAAAGTTCTGGCTGTAGCAGTGTAGTTTGAATTTCCTGTAGCCCGTCTAAACAAACCAATTTCTTGGAGCTAAACTCAGACTTTGTGTTTGTGGAACTGATCTCACTGTGTTCATTTGGCTGCTGCTCATCTATACCAGAGTTGAATTTAACCCTATCATGTAGCAAAATTGGTCAGTGTCATACTTCTTTACTCTCTTTTAAGACTAATTACTCCTGTAGATGGGGTACACCTCTCTCCTAAGAGAGGACCTAAAAGAAAGTGGAACAAAGAAATAATGGCATTTTTTCTCCTTACTTCTGATCCTTCACTGAGGACAGAAGGTGCAAAATTAACCATAAAGAAAAATAAATTTAGTTATTGTTGGGATTTTTCCGTATAAAATTTGGAAAGAATCTTACTATTTTAGAATTCATATCCTCACTTTCCTACGCCATTTACCATGTTTTTTACTTGTTTGAGTATATTCTCTGCATGTAGAAATGGAAAGCCTTCTTAACTGGTCATCCTTCTGATTGCACGTGTGGGACTTAAGAATATTCTCCATTATTAGGCAGGAAAAACAAAACAAAGTTGCTCCTATAGAAATGTTAGAGGAATTCTCACCTAGGACTGGCTCCACTCCTCTTCCAGTCCTCCACATTATCCTGCCAGAAGAGTAGTTAGTATGGCAGCAAAGGAATTTAGGGCAACCTTGCTATAACCTTATCATGTTAGCCATCACACTACCCAGAATAGCCCAAATGCTTTTGGAAGTCAATAGTGCTACAAATCATCTTTTTCCTTCCAAAAACATCAGCATGGGCTGAGGATACATTATGCACATAAAATAATGTGTAAAACGTGTAAAAATCTCATTATGGGTGGTGATGAAGAAAACCAAAACAAACCACAATGATTCATTTTTAGTATCAATTCCTGTTTCCATGACCAGTTACAGCTGCAGGTTTTGTCCATAGCTTAGGCAGGGCTGAATGGGAGTTTATCACCTGAACATTTCACAAAGACGTGCTCACACCTTTCAGTAAGGCCTTATAGCTTACGTCCATTTCTAATTTATTTCATCTTTAATAATGCAGTGTAATTAAAAAGCCTTTATGCATGTATATGAATGTATAGGAGACATGAAACAAGTATTTCTTAGCTCAGTTGGTTAGAGCATGGTGCTGATAACACCAAGGTCGCAGGTTCGATCCCTGTTTGGTCCCCAGGTGTTGCCTGATCTAGTTGAGAGGCATCCCTGCCCATGACAGGGAGGTTGGACTAGATGATCTCTAAGGTCCCTTCCAGCCTAGGCCATTCTGTGATTCTATGATTTCTCTTACACGTGGCAATGAAAGTGGAATTCCTGGGAGTGGAGAGTGGTGTAGTGGCCAAATATCTGTGAGCATTTTGACTGGCAAGGCATGGTGCTATGTGCAGCAGCAGAATATTTCTTCCGGTAGCTGAATACAAGAATGTTTGTTATGATTTTCTCTGAATAGGCAGGGCAAGGAAAGCAAAATGAAAGATAAAAAGCAGAAGCCGAGAAGAGAAGATGTGATAAAAAGTGAGTTATCTTAAAGTAGCACCTCAATAATTGAGTCCATGTCTGTGTGGCCACTCTGTGTGCTAGGGCTAGGTGAATGATCTGATACATAATAGGGAAAGCTAAATCCCTGTGCTTATGATATAGGAAACTTTCAGAATGAGACAGCTGAAAACTGAAAAAAAGGACAGAGGTACTTTCTGGACTGTCTTATCACTTCTTAATTCAATGTCAGTACCCTCATCCTAAATGAAAAGTAGTCAATGTATTCCCCAAATGTATCCCTCTCATCTGCACGTGGTAGCAGATTTTGGTTCCCTCCAGTCTTGGCCTGCCTTCTCTGTTTCCTTGACTGCTTTTCACATGCTTTTGAGGGGCACACAGCCTTGGTTTTATGACCACCTTTACCTCTGTGTAATTGTTTCAGTGTGCTCACTATAGCTTTAATACTTCAAGCTATAAAGTTTAAAGACTTAAGAGAATTCACCTGAATGGAAAGAGTTGGTGATGGTTGAAAATGACATACACTACTGTTAATTTAAATAAATAAAAATCAACCTGCAGAAGTGTTATCCAGATGGTTTGTTTCTTTAGCAGAAATAATGGGGTGGGTCACAAATCCAGAGTTCATTAAGATTTAAAAAATCCATTTGCTGTAGAGAAAATGCAAAAGCTGCCAATAAAAGCTTTTGCACAGCCACAAGAATACTGCTTTCAAACTTCTTGAATTTTTAATGCATTTGCGAAGAAGGGGGTGGGGAGAAAGAGAGTTAATACAGACATTTTCAGAGTGAAATATTTCAGCATTTTAAAATGGACTACAAAATGCAGGCTCTGAAGCTTCTGTGCCTGCGACAGAAGCGATGCAGTTATGTTATTTAAATCCAGAGGTGTTTTTTCATTGCCAAACAAAGTTCTGACCACCCAAACCTAAGGAACATATTAACTGGCTAAAATCTCCATCCAATACCAAAGAATACCTTCTTGAATCTGTTTTTGGTTGTTTTGTTGGAGGGGGTTTCTGTGTGTTTTTTTTTTCTTTTTGCTTATCAAATTTTCATGTTCTGGAAGAACTTTTCCTGTGTATCTTCTGTATCTTCTAACATAGATACCACCCAGAAGCTTTTGTCAAATGCGTTTTTTTAAATACTGGCACATCTCTTTTTTTTATTGTGTCTCAGAAGGATATATTCTTCAACAGTGCAGGACCAAATGGTTCAAATCTGGACACTATTCAAATACAAAAAATTCTATTTACCTTGCTGGCGTTTCATTTTCGTCAAGATTTATTAATATAAGGATTTCTCCCTTTTTCCTTGTGCGCTCACTTTACTTAATGGTCCTCTTACTCTGATGAATGAAGCATCCATTTTGCATTGAGGTTTTTTTACTGCAACTATATCTCATTACAAACTTGTGTTCAATTTGTTTTACACTTACATCATGATCTGTTCCAGTACTGCTGTTTCCCGGGTACTTATATCATTAGGTATTATCTGTTATTCAGCTCATTGTGTGCCAGATTTTGTACTGAGCTGGGTTTTTTTTTCCTAGGCTCACTTTCATTGTGTAATGCTTTAGCCAATGATTCTCATCTGCTCTGGTTTATTTGATATATTGCTGCATTTTCACTGGCATATACAAATTCTTCTAAGTTATTATCATTTGTAAATGTGACTGTTAACTTTAAATTTCTCTTTCTAAACTATTTTTATGTATGCTAAGTAAGACAGACACCATTACCAATTACTGCAAATTGAAAACATTGAAAACTTGGAGGCAACTAAATTGTTTACAGATTTAGCCAGATGTATTTGATTTTTGTCTCTTCCTAGTGTTATGAAAGCAGTGATTTAAAAGACTGACATACATACTATAGTTATAGCTTCCTAAAATAGTCTCATTACACGTACACACATATATGTGTACGTATTTGACAGTTACCTCAGGAAAATGTACTTGTGACAGGGCAGACAGCAAACTAGAGGTGTGATGTTTTAAGGAGCTGACTGTTGGCTGATCAGTTATACCTCAGAAATAAATTATCTGCTTTATTGGACATGCACTGATGTGAAGTGATTTACTATGCACACTTTCCAAAAAACATGCTCATGAAATTGTTTCAGTAATGCAAATCTGTAGTTTTACATATATAGATGGATGCTTGCACACATATGGCTTACTAATTTAAGGAGGATCAGTGAAAATCTTACCTACCTATTGATTAATCTGTCCTCCTAATGGCTGACATTTTCTCACTTTTAACAGAAATTATGAAAACAGTTTTTCTAGACATCATGTAGCTCAAAAGGACCAATGTCATTATCATACTGTTATTCTTTTTTTTTTATTTTCATAACAACTTTTTTTATCTTGTTTTTTTGTTTCAGTCTTGTTTACATTTTTGATTGATATGTTCATGCCATGAGGCAAAAAACTCAAACTTAGAAAATAT
>NW_009719986.1:72944-74798 GCF_000703405.1 Apaloderma vittatum | reverse complement strand
TCAGCAGAGAGGTAAAATGTTTGAATGCCTGGCTGTTTTAAGAGTACTCACACTATTTCGTTGTGAACTCTGTTTTATGTTGACTATACTATTACTTTATCAGATAAATACAGAAACTTACTCTTTCATAATAAAGTATTCTAATAATTGTTTCATTGAAGAATACATGCACTTGCCCTACTAAAATGTTATACAATAAATGTAAGTGTAAAAAGTGTTGCACAATAAACAGGCTTTGAACTTGGGGCATTATTTTTAATTACACTTCAGTTCTTTCTCAGTTTTCCATTCTTTACGTTAAAAAAAAATACCAATGTTAAGCATAGGCTGTATTCTGAGTGTGTAGAGTCAGTAAGCATATCTATTTAAAAGGAGAACTAAATCTATATCATAGTTTTATTCATAATACCCACTAGTATAATTGTCATGTCTATATACCTGATAACAGATTTTGTTTCTTCAGAGCATTTTCATAATGGATGGATTTTACTGTGTGAAATGTAAATATTTTCTCCTTTTTTAGGAGTTAAAATTATCTAGTCTCCTGAACTTAATTAATCAATGGACCCATGGGATCAAAATGAATATGCATTGATTTAATTCCAAACTGCACTGTTTCCAGCTCAAGTTTTTCTGATGCACTAAAGACTTTGTGTATGTATACATAAATATACATAGGGAATAAACTTCCTAAAAATGCAATATTTGTTTTAGCTGAGCCTTGCAAAGCAGCTATTACCTTAACTCCAAACGTATTCCAGCCAAGCCTTTTGAAAAGCAGAGTTAGCATCTTCTTTCTAAGACGTTCAGTATACATTTTAATAGAAAAATGTATTTGTAAAACATTTCTAAGCTAGAATGAGGTGTCCTTTTTTCCTGCTGTGTGCTGCTATTCATAAATGATCAGACATAGCTCCATTCTTCCACTACTTCTCTCCTTTGCCAGTTATGCTAACCCATGAAAGTCATTTGATGGAACATTCATTTTCCTCATCATCAGAGATGCCATCTGCTGATGGCTGATTGGTCCCCTGGATTAGACTGGTGAAGGGTCCTTCTTACGAACTTTGACGTTACTGAAGTTGTAATGTTTTATGCCATCAGGCAATCTGGAGCACTATCTGCCCAGCCAGGGATATGGTAGAAGTAGTAAAATAAGAGATTTCTCCTTGGTCTTGCAGAATATTCATGCTATTCCGAGCACACTCGTCAACTGCTTCTGACTAAAAGCATTCTTTGTTCTTGATTACTTTTGTATATTGGTTTTAAAAACACATATTCAGCTTTGGTTTGGCAGCCTAAGGAGTTTCACCAGAGTATATTATAGAAGACTGAAGTATTCATCCTGGTCTATTTATATTACCTAAATTCTACTGGAAAAAGGCATCCCTGGTGATGAAATGTTTGACTCGCCTTCAACATATATGTACGTAATATCTCTGACAGCTTTTTATCACACATAGGTGTACTAATTAACATGCACAGGAAAAAAAATTGGAGACATATTCAGAGGATATCAATATAATGAGATGTAATGTTTCTAACCTTTCTTAAGGTAAGCATCCCTAAATTAAGGTGAAATCACAAGAGAGTCACAGTAAGTGTTATTAATTGAATTCTTAATGTTCCTAGCAGCAAAAGAAATTAAAACTAAATGCCAATAAACAGTTCACAGAGGGAATACACGATACACTCTGTATGCTTGTGCACCTTCAACAAGGGTTTTGTCTGTTTTCCAAATTTATTAAGCAGCATAACCATCCTTTAAGAGAGAAGATTGATAGACAATCCAAGTATTTTCTCCTACACTGTCACCTAAAAAATGGTAATTTGTTGTATTTAGAGTTTTGTAGG
>NW_009719986.1:0-72913 GCF_000703405.1 Apaloderma vittatum | reverse complement strand
GATATTGTTACCCGATTTGAGGTATCCAAGACTATCAAGTTAGTGAATACTTATGCTAATAATTTGTAGAGATATAGGTAAATGACAGAAAATTTCAGCAAGAACTTTTGTGAAGAAAGTTTCTTTGGGAATCAAAAAATGGATCACCAGGTTTCATTTATCCAGTATCCTATAGGTGTGTTGGTTTTGAACATTGCTTTGTCACTGGCTTTCAGTTCAGTGTATCCAGTTGGAAAATTTCGAACTTCTCTTGACCTTGCTATCTTTTGTCGGGAATGTTCTCATTTTCTATATGAACACACACGCACAGTATCTGCAGCACCGATATCTGATACTTAGCATTTCTAACTGTGACTGTAAACAAACAAAGAGAAAAATAATGGTAATTTTTATTACTGTTTAGCCAATAAAATGAATAGAGACATATACCCCTTGGTATATGTGATCATCTTTTGCTAAATATTAACAATGACTAAGATTCGTATTTATATTTAGAAAATAAACTACCTGGTACAGGAGAAACTACAGAAATAAACCCCCCCAAAAACAAATACCAAAACCAAAGAAAAATGAAGGAAGCTAAACTAAAGATATAGTTTTTAAAAAACATTGAAATTCTTGAGAAAGAAAGAGTAAATACTTAATTTTACATAATTTGCTTTGACTCTTATTAGAGTTTTATTTTTCATCAGTGAAGCTGGATTAACCTATTGCTGCAGTAACACAGTTGTGAGTTAAGCGTTCATCTGTGTTTCATTTGAACAAAAATTAATAAAATGCTTCTACTCAGGTCTGAAGTTTTGCAGACTTCAAAATGTCAAAGAAATTAACATTTCACGAGTATTACATGTGTTTATATATATGCAGTAAATTAATTTGAGTTGAATTTTAATAATGAAACATGAACGATGGAAATTAGCTTTTTAAAGACTATTTGTGGAGAGTACAATTGAGAAATTTTATATGAGATGCCAGTATATGGTGTGCTTAATTGTATCTGACATTGGCCCCATTGTTAAACACACATTTTCTTAACTAACCTTCTGATCAAAGCAGTGATTATGTCTGTGTGTTACTTGGGATGCAGGAAAGTGCACAGGCAGGAGAAAGGGTTAATCACAGTGTGAGAGCACTACCCCAAAGGTTCTCAAAAACAGAATGAAACCTGAAAAATGGACAGAAATATATCCTATATTTAATGATCCATTGAGTTGTACTACCATTCCAGGTAGTGCATTGAGCCATGATATTTAACCATGAGCTTTGCTGTTTGGATAATTCGCTTTTACAATTTCCCTTTAAGTGAATTTTGCTGCTAAACTATTTCTCTTGCATTATATGTCCATTTAGATCAGCTGCCGTAGTCCATTAGAAAACAATGTTTAAAAAATGTTGGTAATTTAAAAGAAAAAAAGGGGATTGACAGTAATCTCCTATTGTTTCTATTCCAAGCCACTTAAATACAATCTGCCCAGTGCACAGCAACTTACACAGACTGAAAGGAAACAAAGCATATGTAGACTAGATGTTATTAAAGATAGAAGCTGAAAAAACTATGTAGTCTAGAACAGCATTTCCAGTTATCAGTAGCTGCAGAGACGTTAAAGACTTGTGGGAGTATTAGGCTGGTCAAAGGAACTAAGTCCCGTATGCAGGAAAACAGTTCTTGAGAGTGCTTTGAAAACCTCACAAAGGATTTGGCACAGTAAGAGGCATCACAGAAACTCTGTAAATGCTGATGGAACTGCCATGTTTCTCTGCATTTCTTGCAACCGATTTTGGAGTTGAAAATTCAAATTGTTTTACTTTCTTTTGTGTTTCTAGGAGTTTACCTAAGGTCCTTTCTCCTAATTCTATGCAGTGTTTAATTTTTTTGCAAATGTTCTATGGCTCTAATATAATACCTTCCATACTGCTACCAGGCAGTGAAGCTTAGCCTTTAGCTACATCCAATATTCTCTCTCTAACGGCTCTCTAGAAACTCACATGCAATCACCACCTTAACAGGTTATACCTGTGATGATGTCTTTTATTTTTGCTCTGCTACGCAGTGCCTGAGCCACAGAAAATGTTTAACAGAGTTGGCATCCATCAGTTGTTTAGATGCAATTAGTAGATTTAGCATTTTTTTCTAATGAAGTGTGATTTATTTATTTATTGGCTTTTGTTTTTTTTTCATTTTGGTTTGGAGTTTAACATGACAGCCTGCCCAGGAATGAACTTCAGCTGAGAAGAGGGCAGCTGCTGTTTGAGAAGTGCATTTGCAGTCACTTCTTAGCATCAACTATTTATACTTCCCAGTGGAACATAAGAAAAGTCATTGCTAGTTAGAGGCTGCTGAAAGATATATTGATAGATACATGGAAAACTTGAAAATTGAAATTTTTCAATCTGTTTTTTTGGGAAGATAAACAACATTCTATACAAAAATATTAAAGTTGTCAATACTGGCCATCTTACAATGCACTTTTCAGATTCAGAGGAAGAATGTAAGGGTAACACAAAATTAAACAGTGATCTACATGTGCAATGTCTGAGATGGCTGGCTTTCTAGGTATGTAGGACTCAAACATTTAAAATACCTCATGTTCAGTTTTACCTGGAAATGAAAAGGCACAGATGCAGCAACACAGAGTAAGGATTTTCTGGCAAAAAGTGTTAAAATAGCAAATGAGTATATATATATCAGACTAGCTGCTGTATTTACATAGTATTGAAATATGAAATTAAAGATACATGAAAACTTACAGCAGCTGTGATATTTGTAACCAATGAAAAAAGCCTTGGATCAGATTTCCAAATGTAATTGGCTAAAAGTATAGAAGTTCTGTTGAATGAGGTTAATAAGGATACTTTGGTAGCTGGAGTGCCAGCCTGTCATTGATGGGCAGGGTTAATGCAGTAGGGTTGTCAGCCCTACTGCAAAGCCTACTGAAAATACATTCTAGACACGTAAAAAGCTTCTTAAATCTGTACCTTGACTCGTTTTGCTGGTAATGGCAAAAAACAAACCCAAAAAACCCTCCAGAAACAAACAATCCAGACTCCTAGGATCTGCTACTATACAAGTATCTCTGCATTTCTAATATTTCAGCAGTACACTAAAGCTCTATATTTTTGTTTCTAAAGATTTCTATCTGTTTCTGGATGCTTGTCTTGCACATGAAATAATAACTGATACATTCAGAGCAGTCTATTTTTCTAAGGGGCCTGCGTGTCCAAAAGAGTATAATTTCCTATGAATTCTAGTGGAAAAAAACCCCAACTTTCATTCATGTTTCATATAGTCTTGTTGAATAACCAATTAGCTAGTTTTATAGGCCTCTCTTCCAGAGTATTTTCTAAAGCTGAGTTTGTTAGCTTAAAAGAAAGAGGTTATTAGTGGTCCTAGTATGGACCCACTACTCCAAAAGCAGAAGTCCCAAAGGAATTTCCATCTCTCTTGTGTCGTTTTTGGACATTCTGCAATTTTTAAAATATGAATTTAATGCTTTATCCTGAACCACTACTTGTCAAAATTCTTTTACTGGAATCAGGAGACCCATATTCAATCCCTTATTTTCGCGTATGTATTAAAAGCAGGGAAAAAAAAAAGGAATTTATCGTGTGTTAGATAATTAAGCACCTCTGAAAGAGGGAGGAAGTTAAAAAAAGTAATCAAAAGTTACCTATTAATAGTGACTTCTACTAACTCTGTATGGCATCTGTATTTCCTTTTAGTTTTAAATTCAAGTTGAATGACTAAAAAACAGAATAATAGATTTTAAGAGGGACTAAAGCTTTTTAATCACTCGTTAGCCTGACATAAGGCTATTCTTTCTACAGTTTTGAAACCTTGTCAGACTCTGTAAAACTACATCACTTTAACACTCCTTGACTGGTCAACTGCCTTCAGTGCTCTTACCGAGATCTGCCTGAAAACTTACATAACTTTTATTTCCTGACTCTGTCCTCTCCTAGTCACTCTTGTGACTGTGCAATTAGACCTAACTTTTGCATCTATGCAAAAGTTGGACTTCCAAGGAACATGAAATGTCCTTCTTTTCCCTCCCACCCTCGGTTTCCAATTGCTTATTCCTTCTGCTCTTCCAGGGCCTTTTTCTACAGAAAATGTGTTGCACAAGCAGAATTCACAGTCAAATAGGCCTTTTGTTGCTTATTGTTTCAGGACAACTTTCTTACCTGACAAAGGAAAATCATTCCTGTTACATCATCTCACAGTAAAGTACCAGCAGAGGCTCTAAAGCGGAGCTGCTAATGTAAAGCCCTTTTTCCATGACAGCAGCTTGCTTTTAAGTGTCTTTTTTTTTTTACCTTTGATTTCTCTCTCTCTCTCTCTCTCTCTCTCTCTCTCTCTCTCTCTCTCTCTCTCTTCAGAGCTCAGTTTTGTTTGCACTTGTTTAAGGTGTAGTTTCTCACAGGAGCTAAAACTCTTGTCTAGACACTCATCTGCTAGCTTGTCAATTATTACAGTGTTTACTCTCTGATTTGACATCCACTAATAAGTGCTGACCCACTTATATTTGCCTACTATACTTCATTTCTGTTGGCTTCCCTTTTTAAATTCTTCTATCAGGTACTTCATCATCTCTTTACAATCAGGCATAATCCACTTTCCTTCATTTTCAAGGACCTCTACAACCTTGAAACACTCAGCTATCATATCTTATTTATGATAAAATGTCAGCTCACACCTTGGATGGACACGCCACTATCTGTTATATTTTCAAATAAGCCTCATGCTGCCTCTCAGACATGGGAGGAGTTTCTCAGAAATATTTTCAGAGCAGCTAACTATTAACATATTTCATGTCTTCTCTTATAATTCTGCATTGTAATGCTTATGAAAAATGGTGGTATCAGTTTGCTGATGTATCCATTCCTACTATATATTTATTTAGCCAATATTTTCTTGCAGTTTTTATATTTATCAGCTTCTTACTACTGGTTTTATGCATAAAACACAAGTTAATTGGGGCAGGGATTGTCTTTTACCCCTGTGTGTGAAGTGTTTTGCAGCTTGGATTATAGGTCCATGAACGTAAAAGCCAGCTGTGCTTTTAGTATGACAGTATGTGCTTTTAGTATTATGCTTTCAGTGATTGCACTAGACCTTTGATTTTTTTTTTCAGCCATGTAAAACTAGAAACTGAATGAGTTCAGAAAGAGCTGACTCTCCCCTTTTCTCGCATGTTTTCACAGCCATTGCTAGTGGTTTTCTTAGTAATGTCTTTTCTTCATAGCTGTAGCTTAATTCTTTTACTGTCTTAATATTTGTTTCTTCCATTTTTTTACATCATTTAGATAAAACTAATTATGCCTACTTCTTTCTTCTTAAGGCTGTAATAACAGAGATAACAGAGGCATTAGAAACATGATAGATAAACAGATCACCACTGCATTTACAGGCACAGAAGCTATAGAGGACAATATATTTAAGGTACTGATGAACCAATGAAATATATAATGTATTTATAATATTTCTGTTATATCCTTTATTCTTTCAAAATATAGCCTTGTATCACTTGGTTTCTTGCAACAGCTGCTAGAACTTGGACATATGTCTTGATTTAGCTATATGCTCTAAAAGAATGTATTGGAATAAACAAAAGTAAGAAAGAATAAATAACAAGAATGGAACTTAAAAAAACTTTGCTGATCTTATATTGCACTCGTCAACCACGACATGTATTGTCAGGTGACATTGCTGTGCCTAGCATAAGTACAAAGTCTAAGAGGCTGTAGTGATACATTTGGCAAACGGGCAAAACTTCAGGCATATACCAGAATGTATTGGCTGTTCTTCAGTTGATCAAACAACATCTTCTGGGCTGGAATATGCTTACACGAGTAAGAACAAAATCAAAATGGATACAATTTGAAAGTCTTCAGTATGTATCTTTTTTTCTCCACTCTTTTGATTAATGGATCTTTTTTCTTTTTTCTACTGTCAAACTGGCCAGCAAACAGTGGCCACTGGCTTTGGCAGTACCTCACCAAGTGTGGGAGCATGATGTTCTAAGTGGCAACCACAAAAAAAGCAACAATGAATTTTATCACAGTAGTGTCTAGGTTGGGGTTCTTTCAAATAGGACTTGTCACAAAAAAACAGCACTGAATCATTTCTGCTTTTTTGAAACTGTCTGTAGAGACAATGACAAAAGATAGTAGAGGGCACAATGACTTTTTCAGAGCTCACTAGCGGGTCACTGAATGAATAGGGAACAGAAATTGTGTTCAGGATTCCTACTCTAGTTTCTGAAAATGGGATTTTGGTGACGTTTAATTGCTTAATACCAAGACATTCATCCACAATACCTATATGTAAAAGGTACTCTAGGCTTGGCGACTGAACACCAGGAACACCGTGTCTGGAAATAAAGCTGCTGCTTTAGCAGGGTTATTTAATGTCATTGGCAGATTAACTTCGACCTTCCTAATGTCTCTATAAGTGTTCTGACAACCTATAATCTGAATCCAATACAGTGTATCACAACTGTAGTCTCACATCCTTTCCATAACAACATATTGGATGAAGTATTCACCCTGCAACCAGGAGTCTTGTTTTTAATTTTTTCCTTAGCCTGAATGATTTCAAACCCCTATTCATCATTCCTTGAGAACAGATTTTAACTGCTTAGTCTGAACAACGGTATTTCACGTCTTCCTTTGGGTCTCAGTGAATGCGGATTCAAGAATGTTGGTGTCAAAGGCCAGAAGGAGCGATGTAGCGCCGAGTGTGGTGTGTCGGGCCTGTTGGTTAGAGCAGCCAGATGGGTGAGCAGTTGCTCTCAGTTTCTGCCTTACTCCTGGGGTTCTTAGCATTATAAAAGATAGATAAACCTGGGAAGTTTTCTTCCAGACCAAAAGTGAAGAAAGGAAAGGAACAACAAATGTAATAATAGTGCTAATCTGTATGAGAATAAATAAGAGCACTATATAACCTGTGCATGGTCTGCGACTACTTTCCTCCAAGCCCTGCTTCCTTACAAGCACATATTTAAATCGCAAAGGTGCAGAGAACAGAAGCATGTGCATTCATAAAGGTAGCTATTGCTTGGTACCACCAACCCACAGACACGAAAAAAGGTGGCATGCCAAATGAACCTCAGTGATTCTAGGGAAGAAACAGTACTGAGCATAAATATGTGTGCATATGTGTTTGCATGTATATCAGCTCAGAAAATGAAGAATCCTACTTCCTAGTTAAATAAGAGATTTTAGCATAAGTGGAATAACTGGAATCCGACCAGGTAAGAAATATAAGTGGCGCTATAGTCACCTGAGAGGCTTCTTCTTTGTTGTTTGTTATTTAATACATGCCTTGCACATGTGTATGTATATGTATCTGGATATTTATTACATCATAGAAAGAAATAAAAATTGGTTCCAGAAATAGTGGGTGTAATCTGCCATTATCTTTATTAATTACACAGTAGCTGCTTGCCTATTTTATATGAATTGTCTTCCCTGCAAAGAGAATGGTCAACATTTCACAGTACGAAACCCTTTATTTCATGCTCTCCTCAACTCCCTGGTCTAAGATGCTTATCATAGTTTCCTGTTGAACACTGAGACACATAACAGAGATATTCTGCCAGAATAGCAAGGCTGCTGTAGCTTTCTGTCCAGAATTCAGATAATATTTTCAACAGTTGGAAAAATGACAGTGCCATTTCTGCCAGTATATGATCATGTGTTGATTTATTTATTTTGTCAGAGCAGAGTTGGATACTCATTATAGTGCTTCTATTTCACTTTTTTTCTGTTTTTCTGAAAAGAAAGTATGTTTTTCTTGAAGCATTTTCCATATTTTTAAGAATATTAATAGTTCTCCACCTGGACCATGTGTTTTTAAGTTGTCCAAATATTAAAAATGTTAAAAAATGCAACATCTAAACTTTATATCTGGTTTCAAGTCCACACCCATATATTTAAGAAGTACAGATGTGTATGTAGTAAAATAAAAGTTGTTTCTTCTATTTTCATAATCCTTTCATTTCCTCCGTAACAACCTTTGTTCTTTATTGGTCCAGAAAACCAGCTATTGGATTTACTGGCAACACTGTTCGTGCCAGGGAAGCTGTGCTGATTTATGCAGGCTAAGAAATAGAACCTGTGTTCCTCTATTTTCTAGTAACAGTATTCTGTGGGTAGATTTTTTGTTCCTTTTCTTTTTTTTTCCCCCTCCTTAGTATACATTTCTGAATTCATCTTTTTCCTGTCCCTGAACAAACTTTTTTTTATACCACTGGCCATTATAGTTTTATTAATTGTAATGTTAATGTCATCCTGCATGACAAGGGATAGTGGTGTGTGATTTGTAGGAAGAGACTTCCAAGTGAGCTTGAGTCAGGGCTTGGGTGTGTCTCTGTCTGTCTTGTGGGATTATACTGATGTTATTTCTTCAGAAATTTAGACTTCTTGCTTAATGGAACAAGTTTAATAGGCTTGATTATTCTTCAGGTCTAAATCACCATGACTTTACTCCAATATAATGCAGGCATAATTCTGTTGGCATCTTTAGTATTATTTCAGATAAACCTCTAGATAGTACTTCAGTGAATTAGGTCTTTCATTTTTAGAAACCTTTGGAAAGCAAGCATACTGTCAACTTTTGGAGTTTGTGTAATTTAACTGAATATTCACAAAGGGACTTTAAAGCATCAATATTCACTGCTAATCTATAGAGTTCCCGTTTAAAGTAATCTATCTATTAAATACATGTTCTTCAGTTATATAAATTGAATTGGTATGTCTAAAATGATGCAAGAATCCATCCCTTTAAGTCTAATCCAGTGCCTGCCGAAATAAATGTGCATCATGTAATCAACATTATTATGTTTTCATAAAAATAAGTTATGATCTTTGTTAATATGTGTTAAACCTAAATAATCATGTTAATATAGAAAAATTAAGGATTTGGGGCATAAAATTAAGAATCTTATCTTGGAGTCAACAGAAATGAGAAGTGAAAATAATTACTTTATAACTCATAGTTTCTGTTCAAGCCATGCTTCTCTGTGGGTTTGATGGCAAATGCTTTAGATCTCAGGCAACAGATTAAAAAATCTGTAAAATTATAAGACAACAAGATAGCTGACTGAACAGGTGACTATTTTATTTCATAAACATTGCTGGTGATGGTTTTCCACAGTTAAAATTGTCACCTTAGAAGCTGCATAAAGATACTGTTTTCTGCACCTTGCATGACAATAACACACTGGGGCGCAGTGAGCTGTGCTGTCTTTCCATAGAACAGTTACCACAGCAGTAATAACTGCAAATGTTAATATTACAGCCATTTGGGCAACTCCGTACCTCCATATGGGCAACTAAAATTGTGTAGGAGGGTAGGGGTGCTAGTGAATATGCACAGTTGAGATTCTAATCTTATAACAAAATATAAAGAAAAGTAGAACAACATTAAAGGGAAGATTTTTATTTTCATTCTGATATGGCTGTAGCATATAAAAGGAACTCATACCCTCAGCTTCCTTACATATGCCAGGATCCAAACACAAAGTAGAATATGTACCAAAGCATAGATTCACATTTTTTATGCTACATTATTTATCCAGTGGTGCCCTTTAGGCATTACGTTCGCTGTCTCTCTTTCTAAGAAAATTATCTATTTATGAGGGTTTATACTACCATCTAGTGTAATCTTTTTTTCTTTTTAAGAAAATATTGTCTAACACATTAAAAACAACCAACTACCAGTTTCTGATTTTACTGAATATACTTTGCTGAAAATACATTTGTCCATGTCTAAGATATGATGATCTTTCCTTAAGGTTAAATATGAGTTAATATTGTGATTTTAACTGGTCAGCATCAGAGACATATTTTACTAATTACAGAAGCAAATTTGGATTACAGTGAAATGGCTGCACTCCACAATCTTTAATTCAATTAGTGAAAAAATTGCCTGCCTTTACTGAGATAACAGAGGCTTAATTGCTGCCCCTTCCTTCCTTCAGTATTTTATATTAAAGAGTGTAAGATTAATGTCTACCAGGAAAGGATGCGGAAATCAAAAAGAAAGATAAAGCAAGAAGCCATATTTTAAATGCAGAGACCTGCTATTCGAAGCTTGAATTCAGAAGCTATCAAGCACGTTTTGCTATTTTAATTTTCAGAAGGCAAAGACAAGGAGTCTAGCTCACCCAAGGTACTTAAGCAGGTTCCAGTGGGACTATAGTGTTTGCCCCTGAGCCGAGGTAATATGCCTGAGCTGTGGCTGAATGGAGAAGCAGGGAAGATTATGTAATGAGTATACAGCATATATAAGAAGGATTCTGGCAATCAGCATTTTCTCTTTCTAACTGATGCACATTCAGACTGGACCACTATAGTCCTATGAGAAATTCAAGCTCAATCAATGGATGTCTTCTGAAGTAAGATGCAAATAGAGGGATGGGCTGAGTTTAGTTGCTGACTGATTCATTACCAACAGCTCATCCAAACCTAATAAATGTAATAGGAAACATACCATGGGGCTTGATCCAAGGTCTGGTTAAGCTCTTATCTGGCTTGAAAAGAATGTGTCCATTATCACATAACAATTAGATAATTTATACATGTTAAACCTGGAATTTGGAGTTGAGGAAAGAGAAAAAATAAAAGAAAGTAAAAAGAACAACAACAACAAAAAAACTACAACAAAAAATGACACAAATCATTATTCCTCTTCAGTAACCCCAAGTCAGTATTCCTTGCCACCTTTTTAGGGCTATTATGTCACCAAATTTATCATACCTAGGGATTTGGTCATTTTAGAATTTGACGTTATTTTTTTTCTAGAACAAACTTCCATTTTCTTGCTGGGAGGAGTGCTTGATCATCCTCAGCAGTATCTACCTTTCCTTAACAAAGCTGAATTTGCTGCTGCATGTGTTTGCCTGCTCTCTGCTAGCTGTGTTACTGGTTTGTGGAAAACAACAAAACCCGTGAACAGCAATGAGGCTGCTTATCATCCTCCAAAATAATTTCAAGACATGTTCTGGCATTTTACTGCTCAGTTGAACTTATTCAAATTCTTATTTTTCACCAGGGAACACACATGCTTGTAAGAGTTGTATTTCCAAACTTTTTCTCTGAATTTAGCAGCTGACTTGGGACTTGATATATGTGGTAGCTTCTGAAAGGGAACTGGAAGAATGCAGTGCAATGGTGAAACTATATAAGATGAAATAGCTTGAAAGTGTGTAGCTGCAAAATTCACAGTTTTCCATGAGTTCTGTTTCGTCTGATGCATCGCACACCAAGGCAAATTCACAGTATTGAGAGAGTGGAATCTGAAAACTGAACAAAAGGCTTACTGAAAAAACTTTATTAACCTCCTGTGGTACTGGTCTAAAACCCAGATGGTATTTCCTGTATGAAATTCTATTTGGAAATTCCTTTATCTGATGATTTTCAACAGAATATGTCCCTGTTAAATAATTTGTTTCATTTTGAAAGGTGTTTGAAAGAGTAATTTAATGTCAGCAAGGTGGATATTCCATCTTTAAAAAGGATTAGTTCTAACCCTTTAATTATTGGAGATTATCTTTCTTTTAGAAGAACTAATTAATGCCGAGGATTTTCTTCGTGGTAAAACTTTAATTGGAAATGTTCTGATATATATGGAAATCACTCCTTAAAACATTTGGTATAATATTGACACTTTTTTATGCTGGCAATGTAGTTATATAACACTTTTTGTTACATTTTATTTTACTTGTTTCTCTTTGTATCTTGATAACACCTTTTGTGCTTAAAATACGTGTCTTTGTTTGTAAACTTATTCACTTTATTTTTGTGTTCAGCATGTGAACTGTATATTTCTCACTGTAAATACCAAAGTGCTTATCACTAAACCATAACCCTTTGAAGTGGTTCTGAACTTTCATGACAGTGGTTGCTATTAAAAATTCACATGTGAGCATGTGATTTCTAGGGGACCTGACAGTTCAGCATCATAGCTAAAAGAATAAAACTTGAATTAGGTTTGATTCTCTGAATCATGGTTTTCTAGCTTTGCCGTATCATATGGGTTTAGTTTTTGCTAATGCCTTATACCAAGCTGTTCTAACAAAAAGTGATGTTTCCTTGTGGCATGAGGTGACATCAACATAGACTTTTAGAGAATAATCAATATCATTACATTCAAAATGGAAGAAACCATCTCTTAAATAAAGAAGCAAACATATAATCTTCTGTAACATCTTTTACTATAAATTCGGGTAAATCCCATGGTTATTATAAGTACTCAGGAACAAAGAATCACAAATTTGTAACACAGCCTCCTTTTGTAATTGTTGTGGTCAAAAGTTTAATTGATATATACCCCTGTTTCCAGAAAAGCAGATATTGGAAATTTAAGTAATGAAGAAGTTAGCAAAAGAAATAGACATACAGTTGAGAGAGCTGTTTCAGGTGCTATTGAATTCCCTAGCCTGTAACACAAGAGCAACAGGACACACTGAAATTAGGAGTAGAATTCACAGCCTGTAAAAGAAATGTTTTTCACTCGAAATGAGAGTTTGCTTTGTTATCTCTTCCTAGGAAACTACAGAAGTCATGTATATTAGTAGATTGGATTGGATATTTGTATGGATATTAATGATACTCGGTTATCAAATTTAATCTTAATAAATATTATTATGGTTAGACAGAGTCATAAGGAATAGTTGTCCTTTGTGTAACTGCTGAAGGATGTGGTCCTGCTAGATACGTGATAAAGGACAAGAAAAGTCTGCTGATTTTTAGGTCCTTGTGAAATTTGAAAAAGCATTTATATCTGAAAGTGACACCAGAGAAGTAAAACAAAGATAATTCTTGAAGCTTTGGAATGAATTGAATTCTGCACATCTATTTATGGCTAGATTTAGTCAGGGAGCTGCAGGAAAAAAAAGCGTAATTGATTAAAAAGAAATTATGCAAAAAAAATACCTATTTGTCAATACCAAACTGTTCTGGTGAAAAGTAGTGCCAGTTTTATGAGCTTGTCTGAAACACGGCCTTGGGAAGCTGTGTGATTGTATGATGTTTCAGCAGGTGGTACAGCTGGAAAAGCAACATCATGGAGTTTGATTTCAGGAGAGTATTGCTACCCACGCTTACCACAGCCTGGGAGCTCCCAGGCTGCCTAAATTTCAAGTCTAGATTCGTAACTAGGCTGTTTTGTCAACTGATGTATTTTAGCTGCCCTGTTCTGATATTCATGGGAGGCAGGATGTTATGAAAAGTGCAAGGTTACTGTATTATTCTAGCTCTCATTTGTTCTGATTAAATATTTGAGACTTTTTTTTTTCCTAAAACCTTCTATTATGTACTTTTTATCCTCTTTTGTTTCCATTAACTGCAGGTACTAGTTAGTATATCTTAGTCCTCTATCGCTCCGAATAACAGAAATATCTTTTCTTATTCCATTAATAGACAACAGCTGCATGCAAGATCTGTATTTGCATGTATTCAAAACTCTTAACTTCAGGGAAAACACAGTTAGGTTGATACAATGAATGTGTCTCTAATCTGCAGATTCAGTAAGCAGCCAACAAAACCCAGCTAAAGTATAGAAGGCTGTCTATATGTTGACTGCTAACATATGGAACTGCACTATGTATGATGCTACCAAGTATTAGACAGAATCTCTCAGTCAAATCAGATTTGCTTAGTAATGTGCTCACTAGGTCTCTAGATCCTTTATTTCTATTAGAAGCTCATCAGAAGGGTGTTGCTAAAACATATGGGCTCAAATCCATAACAAAGAAATAACTAAAAATAGGATACAGTATTTATAGCAAAAACGTTGCCAACTTTCTATACTAAGACGGAGTAAAAGAGAAAAAAAAAAAAGTGTGTGTGCTATAATAGAACAATGATTAACCCTCTGTGTGAGTCTGCTGAGACTGCGTGCTTGGATCTTAGAAAGCTGGAAATTGAATATGGACCCTGAGCGAAGGACAGAGGGCAGAACTTGTAGGTATTCACTGCTGAGATTCTGTAGAACATGCATTAAGCTCCATATTGTAATAATTAGGGTATCTCTTTGAATTGCTTTCAAAATTTAAGCAGATCCAGAGGACCTATTGAGAGAATTAAGAACTAATTACATTAAAGTAGTGAAGATCAATCGCCTGTATGTTGGTAGCTTCACTTTATTGTTGTCTTAACTTGATGAAGCCAATCATAATAAGGAAAGATGAAAGCTAGTTAACCTAATTCTCATTATGAAATCCTTGTTTTCAGTGCCAGATAAAGGTTTGTCAGCATTTCCACAATAATCTTTATCTTAAGAACTTTTAATTTGGGCAACATGAATTGCCTGAGACTGAAATTAAGCACTAAGGTCTCTTATATGTAGGATGGATATCTTTGACCTATTTAAACAAAGGCAACGAGATTACTCTGTAGACCTTTAAGCTATAGATTTGAAAATAGTAACAGCACCATCTGGACAGGCACCAAAATATAAATAGAAGTGGATACATTTAAGGGAAATACAATAACGTTATAGCTATTTTAATTATTCATTTTTTGACATAAGCAAATATTTGACTTTTAGTCAGAATAATCCTGTATAGATAGTTTTTAGTTTGTGCTAAAAATATCTTTTATTTGTGTTTGTACCTCCTCTGCAGTGCCCAAATTTACTATGTTAGCATTAAACAATAAGTCAGATGATATTTGGAATAGTCGATATCATTCTAGTGCTAATATGTTTAGTTTTATATATGCCTGTATACTAGTATATATCTGTTTCCGTCTACGTGCCATTACATATGTCTGAAGCAAAGAGAAAACAGGAATTGAGTTCTGCTCTAGCTCAGTTGTAGAACCCATTCATCGGTCCAAAAAAAATTACATTAGCTTTTTCTGCCTGGCACAATGCAGAACTGTATCAGAGCTAGCCCATTTAAAAGCATAATAATACATTTTTTTAAAAGAAAAATCCAGTTTTCAGTAGATTTGAAGCTGGTATTAGTGCCACTTGTGCAGTAGTATATCAATATGTAAGCCTGTTTATGTCTGGTCTCCAGTGCTTAGAACTTTATAGGAAATAATTCCAATGTCAGGCCTGTCCATTGTATTATATAATGAATTTTTTATGCACAAAAAGTTTTGACTGGATGGAAAGAAAACTGCACAAAACTTTTTGTAAGAGTCAGTGGGATGTTTGCTACTATTTTGTGTGAGGCACAGATTTACTCTTCCTTCCCAGCAGAACTAGCCAGAGTATTCTCACCTATATTTGTTACACTTCTACACATTGAAAATGAAATCTTTATTCCATATGAAAGGAGAGCTGTTCTTCTTTAATTGAATAGAAACATTCAAAAGAAGTCTAGAAATTGAAGAAACATCACACTTTTATATGTTTGTGGAAATAAGAGTAATTCTGTGAAGTGCTTTATGTTTTAAACATATTTTTATTTGAAATGCAAAGTATTCTTTTTTTAATTCAAATTATAACATTCCAAAACTGATAAAAAATCAACAGAAATGCATTCAAAACTTTGTTATATCAGTTTGAAAAATATTGTCAATATCAATTTCTTATCTGGCTTTAAAAAAAGAAAATATTTATATATCTATAAAAAATATTGCCATAATAATATCATCCTTTTCACACTATCATGCTCTGCTCATGTGTTTTGTATTTGCACCCTGCTTAAATGTGTTTTCTCTCAAATCAGGTCTCCCATACAAATATGCTTTTCCTGCTTGTTCATGATTATAGTTTTTCTGATTAGTTTCCAAATACACTTCTTTCCAAGACCATCTCATTGGATGATTCATTGCAGACATTGTGGAGATCAAATGCAAAAATGTAATGTATACAACAATGGAACATTTCTGGGCCTGTTTAGCACTTCATCTTTCTGCAGAAGGCGACACTGGTAGGAGCTTGCTAAGGTTTTTTGCAAGAATGCTTAACAAACACTCAGCTGCTATCCCCACAAAACAAAAAAGGAATGGTGATATGTGCCCTCATCTTTCATTTAATGTTTCTTTAAAATCACGAAGAGTAAATGGGAAAGGTATACAGCTTCCAGCTTATCTTTTATTTTATATTACAGTATTTTTCATTTTAAAATAATTTTATCAAGAAATAGGAAGGTGCATTGCTATTTTTATCTTGTTAATAGTCTATAATACACATTTACATTGAAACGCTATTTCAGTGTTTTAATACTTAAAAGTTATTACAGACTGTGTTCTTTTTCATTTTAATAAATGAGAGATTGTAGTTTCTGATGCTTATCGTACAATACCAGCAAACCAGGAGTAAACATCTGAAAATCTTAAATAGAAGCTAAAACACAAGGAAAGTAAGTTCTAACAGCAACACGCTTTTCAGAGCTGTCACTTTTAGTCTTACACATAGGTAAAATGTTTCTTATCCAGCACACATTAATGTCTATTTAAAAGTATAATTGATGATTTTGTTCTCGATGCTGTAAAAAAGTAAATTTTTACTCATAGTGAATAAATACTGTGGCATTTATACTGTTTTCTTCTTTTGTTCTCAGTGATCCCAGCTATGCATACTATGATTATACAGACTGCATGTGTCTATATAGAGGAGTCACTGTAGTCTTGACTGAAATGAAGCCACATTCAGGGTGAAAAGATTCAGCTTTCTTAACAGTCTACTCAAAAAATTGAGAAGGGAAAAACCAAATCGCATTGAAGTTGCATAGGAAAATCTGTAAGGATACATCTGGGTTTTCAGTTTAAAAAAAAAAAAAAGTTTAAAGCTAGCTTTCAGAGCAGGGTAGCTATAACTTGATGCCAGTGTGACTAAGAGCAACATGAATTTCAGAAGAAAAAGAAAACAAAGCTGACTAATCACCTCACCTTTTCTGCCCTGGCTGAATAGGATAGCTGCAGAAAGCAAAGCTGATCTCCGATGAGCATTTACCAAAAGCTTTCTGTAACTGCCAAAACATATATTAATTTGGCCAATATGCTAGAAAAAAAGGGCATGCAGTGGCTTAATGGACATTAATAAACCCCTGAAACCAGCCACTCTTTAGGTTTCCAGTGGCACAAGTAGGAAGGTGCCAAGACAGGTCTTGCTTTATGTCCTCAACTTACGCTGCTGTGCTTGGGTTCACCTTCCCATCCCCAACCCTGCTTTTCTCTACTGTGTGATTTAAGATCAGAGTGCCAGCCTTAATTCTGAATTTCCTGACTTTTATGGTTTAAGTCAGTCCCTTAATGTTATCTAAACATACTTTCTTGGTATTTAATATAAAGAAGCTTTGGTTCCGAAATAGAAAGACTTTGATCTGCTGGGGCTAGAGAGGGGTTGCTCGAGGAATGGTGATTTCCATTATTTCATAGCTCTTTCCCACTACTGCTACTTTCCCACTACTGCTACTTGTGATACAATTTTCCTTTTTGTTTTTTTTTCCGAACCAGCTACCAAATATTTTCTGTAAGAACCACAAAGAACCCTGTCATACGAAGGATAAAACTGACTTTGCCTGATTCTCTTCAGTGATATTTTTTTATTTCTTTGTATATAAGTGAAAAGAGTGTAGATTCATGATTGGTGTGAAAACATTACATTTAGACCTCTCTTACTGTCCCTTCCCCACTGCAGAGTTAAGCATGATGATCTCTGCTTCGAATTGCTCAAGTTTTGGTTTAAACATACTCTTGCTGATATTATAATGATGCATCTGTCAGCATGGATGCCCAGACTGGCAAATATCACATCTAACATGTCCATATAGAGCTCCTAAATGATGCGTAACTCAAGTTTAGAAGGTGGAGAGAAGGCAGGACCTATTTGGAAGAGACAATCAGTGTGGATGCAGCACTGCGCAAACAGAGACACAGTTCTGCCCAAGTTGGGGTGTTTCTGCTGGGATTATGGGCAGAAGATGTGAAGTCAATTATAGTGCCTCTGCCCCTATGGGGCCAAAAGGCCTGAAAAATTACCACCTGAAGTCCTGGAAATACTTAACAAAATGGGCAAAGCAAGAGAAAATGAAGCAGGGAGGGCTCCATTCAGAACAGCTTTTAAAACCCCAAAATGCACTGTAAGTAAAGAGAGACCTGAATGCTGTGTTTTCAGCTTCCTTTGCTGAAAAAAGATTTCTGAACTCCATGGAAACATTGAAAAAGATAATTATCAGCCTTACTCACTGAGTGACATGAGAGAGATTTTAAAAAAAGTCACTTATTTACATGTCAAAACATCCATCACAGATGGTTGGTATGGGAACATACTGCCTTTCTTTGGGAAATGAGAAAGTGCTAAGGCAAAATATCTGTTCGCTGAACACTGGATGAATGTGTTTTCAGAGAGGTTACTCTAATCTACGGCAATGAGAAAACAGAACGCAGTCTACTGCATACCTCTGTTGTTCTGTTGCCATAGATGGAAGAAGGACACCACAAAGGACTCAGAAAAAGGCTGATGCACATTCATAACCATCAGAAAACTGGCCATGACCACCAGACACAGAATGAACAGAGACTGCCAAAACTAAGGAAATAGAAAAGATAGGACTGAAAAGCAACAGAAATACCTGGCCAGGGCCACAAAAAAGAGTGAGAAGCGGCTTCTGTAGAAGGTCAACAATGATACAAAGCTCATAACAGAAAGAAATTTTACTAAGTACCATGCAAAAGAATAAGTAAACACTGTATTTAGTTTGCCAGACAGGAATGAGATGTAGGATTAGAGATGGCAATGTGCCTAATTATAAGGGCACATCCGTGAATAGCTGACTTTTATCAAAGTTGAATCTTATGCTTATCTTCAGGGCTGACACCAATACCAGATACAAACAGAAAGAGCCTTTTATTCTGTGAAAACTTAGTGATCTTGCAAACTCTTAATAAGTGAGTCCTGAAGCAATATCTGGGTTGATTAGACAATGAGAAACAGTCATCACTCTCTTGATTACCAGTGGCTCAGAAAATGAACTATTAGAGTTATAAATGTTGGATAACTGTAATCAAACAGTGGTTTTAGATAAAACACAGTAACAGGGAGACAGGGACTTAGTGTCTTTAGTGTTTGCTGAAAACATTTTTTTAAAGTGCTTAATGCCCAAACCCACTTACAGAAATCTAGATGCCTCTTCCTGTGAAGATGATGCTAAACACTGCTGTAAATCTAGTCCCCGGGGCCAACATAAGGATGCCTGTTTCTCACTTTAGTCAGCAGTATTTGTTTTGAGCATAGGAAACAAAACACTTCAATTAAGTGGAAGGGTCACAGCATTGAAAGTTTCAGTGAAACAATTGCATTCTGAAAACAAAAAGTCTCTAAAACAAATGCTCTAGGAAATGAAAAAAGTGGTTTGCCACTCTCAAAGACAAATTGCAGGTCTTAATGAAGAGGGTAGACACAGATGTTCCCTCTTGCCTCTAAACATTCATTAAGTTTTTTAAAGGGACTTTTGAACTGAAATCAGTTGCAGTCTGATATCTAGCATAGTCATAATTTCACTGCGTTAAATTGCAGTTGGATAAAAATACAAAGGTTAGTGTGCCATGTACAAAGAAGGCAAAAACTATTGTTAGGCTTTCGCAGTGTACAAGTTCATGCATATTTACATCTTTAATTTACTACAACCTATTCCTGGCCTGACTTTATACTGTGTTAGAGTTCCCTCTACTGGCTGAGCTCCTGGAGCTGATTTTCATTTCCCTGGGCAGCTTGCTGTCTGATTCAAAAGATTTCAGGATCCGAGTCTGACAACTCTTCATGCAGCTTCTCTGAAACTCTACAACAGCTACAATGAATTCCTTTGGAACTGAGGAGCCTTCATAAAAAAAAAGCTTATGCATTCCACCAGTATAGTCTAAAAAAACCTTAGAGCCAGTGTGGTGGTGACAGAGAGTTCCTAGCCAAACTGACTGACCGAAATAAAATTCAATAAGTAATTGAATATAGAGGTAATTGAAATAACAGGAACAATTTAAGCAGAAGGGTTCAGTGTAATAACCTAATTTTCCAGACTTTTAAAAGGGTCAAGTTGCAAGACTTACATCATATAATACATTACAGAGAGGGGCATGTCTTCAGGCTGTCAGGCTGCTCCAAAAGATATTCTCATCAGTCTTTTTTATCCCACCATCTTACAGCTGTGCAAGAAGTGAAAGGATCTCAAATGAAGATATTAGTTTATAAAGACTGATTCTTTTCTATTCATCTTCTTTCAAGGTCCACTGATGAAATCCCAGGATTCCCTTGCTTAGTAAAATTGGTTATTTGATCTTTATTCACACTGGGCACAATCCTCTTAGAGATTAGTAATGACAATTCCTGAATCCTCCCCAAGAAATGTATACCCTTGCTTCACTTCGAGGATCAAGTGATTCCATCATGCCTATGCCATTTCTACCTGAGAGTGACGAAATCTTTCCTGACTCCTCAGCAAATTCCTTCAAGATCTAGACTCTTATCAATGAAAGGCAGTGGCATTACTAAACAGAAACAAACGGAGAAAGACAGTTTGAATATAAGAGAGAATACAACAGAGTAGACTGTCATGTCCCTCTCACTAGTAAATTGGAGACAAATTCTTCTAAAAGGAAAGGTTATCTCTCATCTTTTTCAAGCTTTTCTGATCAGTAGATTGCTCAAATATTCCTATCATGAAATCAAATCAAGATATGGACATAGGAACACTACAGGATATTGGTGCAAGAAAATGTACCCTATTTAGAGTGGTGTAAGCATAATATTGCTTTTTATGGGGAAAAGATATGTAATGTTCCTATGTCCAACAGTATGCTTGGGCATCAGGAACTCCTTTGTCACTGAAAAGTGGACATGGTGCAGAGTTAAGATTGTTCTGAGCTGTAGATTTTCTTACCATGATATTAGTAGAGAACTCAAAAAAATTAGTTTGGGAGTTTAAATAATTTGAACACAAAAGATAAAGTTCTGAAATCAGAGCCTCCTGCTACAGTTTTTAATGCTGTATTTTAAATTGAGAACAGAAATTCCCAAGAATCTAAAGCATCACACATAAACACCAAGCTATGAAGTTTTTGTGATAATGTGACCTATTTCCTTCTAAGGATACCAGTGCATCTATTGAAAATGTAAGAATATACTTTTATATTTATGTACATTTATTGAAATGTAAAAGTCTATGGAACAAATTCATACTTTATAAAGTGCAGCTATTCCCACTTTTCAGATGGAGAACCTACAGGACAGGAAGGTGAGTTTATCTTACATGTTGCATCTTCAGATCAAGATGTTCCCATTCTGTCACATAAGTTCACAATGGAGTGTGTGCCTTTCTCTTCCATGGTTCTCGTAACACAACTTGAAACTGAAACATCGACATTAAAGGCAGTTTACTTTCTAGTTACAGCTTAGTCTGTACACCTAGAAAGCAGGAACAACAGGGATCCATAGTGCAATAATCTCCCATAGGACATTGGTCTAATTATGCTTTATTATTGTTTCCAAGTACAGCAATTAAAGTTGGACTAAAATATACCTTTATTTTTTGAAAGACATTTATATCAGGGCACACTGTTAAATCTAAGACTTAATTTCAGGAGTGAAATAAAACATAAAAGATTTTCTCACTGGCTGAGGTAGCATTATTTTGTATCACTTTGCTAGTACATGCATAGTTTATGCAGTAGGAGAGAGTCACCAATTCTGGTTAAATTAAACAGTACATATGATAATCCATGTATCATGATGATTAGAAGGTGCTCCAGACCTGCAACTTCCCCCTCTCCCAAGAAATGAAAAATAGAAATATATTTTGTTCATTCATAAGCTTTATTATTAATCTCTACTGTAGCACCTAGAAACCCAAGTGAATTTGGCATCCCATTGTGCTAGTCTAATAAAAACATTTAATAGCAATGGCATGTCTCTAAATCAAAACATTTTTCAGTTTACAAAGCAGTCAGTAAATGATACAAAGTTATAAATACAAATAATTAATTATAAAAATAAGTATTACTCCCATTTTACACAAGGGTACCACACAATGCAAGAGAGATTAAGTGAAGTGCGAGAAGAGTGCTGAAGGGAATAAAATTCACTTGCATATCCTACCTGTTGGACCAAAGTCCAATAGGTAGGACATGCTGACATAAACCTCTGGGATCTTTTGCACAGTTTAGAAAAATCACGTAAGGCTAACACAGGACCTGAAGTCCGATTTTTCAGGACACAGTCCGTTAACTCTCTTAAAATCTTAAAAATTTTATGGTCAAGTGCTTTCAGCTACAGACCCAGATACATGTTCTGTTTGGACATACCAAGTTAGCAAGAGCAGTAAGCTCTGACTACAGCTGAAGTACTCTAAGAGAGAACACATTGAAGTCAGGAGACATACTGCTTCTCTCCTGGCCCACCATACACGTATGTGTGCTGGAGGGTGTGGTGGGCACTGTGGACTGGAGAAGCTGTTCCTGGTACACCTGAGGCAGGAATGGTAGCAGGTCAAGTTTGGAGTAGTTTTGTGGTTCTTAACAGCCCGTTTAGACATACTGAAGAAAGCCCTGGGAGCTGTAACATGAAAGCCTGCTGTGATCTGGAAAACCTTTTTTGTGTTTTGTTTGTTGGGATTATTTTTTTGTGGGTTTTTTTAATGGTTATGTGGTTCATATTCAGGAGAAATGAGTAAGTGTGTCTTGGGTGATGGGTAAAATAGGAGGTCAAATAAGATGAGATAAGAGAGTCAGCTATGATTAACAGTTGAACAGGAAAAAATATTTAAGATCATTGCTTAGTATTGTTCAACCATCTGCAGTGTAGTCCAATAAGGAACATATTTCATTTGTGAACAAATGTATTCATCAATTAGTGAGCAAAGAGCTGGAATCAAATAAACAATTCACAAATATTACTTAGCCAGCTCAAGAGCAGAAAACAATTCTTATATTGTGGAAACATATTGTCACTGAACACAGTTTTATAGAACAAATAGAGTACGTAGGGCAGATAATTAGAAGACTATCCTCTGGCAATGGCTTTCACTCAACAAATACAAATCCTTGACATCTTAATTGTCTCAGTAAACTTAGGCAAATATTCACAATAAAATGATAGAAGATATTTATGAGAAATTAAAGGGAGGACAGAGCAAGAAAACTAAACCAGATGTTACTCTGAACAAATGTATTTTACTAGACTCTTCTCACTAGATTAATTAATCTGAGAGAATCAGTGATGGTGTACTGCTGATGTTAACCACCACAAATATGAAACTGAAGATCATTTTTATCTCTTTTTGACAGCAGCATCTGGCTCCTCGGCAGGTTATGTTAACCTTTGTAGTGACATCTCCAGAATGCCTTTGTATCCATCAGTGTCACAGGAACCCACTGCAGACTGACCAATTGCAGTCATTGTCCTTACAGCTCACTTGTTTGATTTGATGAATTTCACCTTTTCTTTTCTTTTAAATAGGTTTTTAAAAAAATAATTATATCCCAGGGCAGATTTAGATTAAAAATACAAAGAAAGGAGGCTATTATAGAAATCCTCTACATGTATTCACATACAGTTTTAAAATGCACCATCAGAACTCTGAAACAGATGTGTAAATGTACAAAGGTGTGCTGTAAATGTACAGATGTGTGTTAATCTCTTACATTCACCTTTTAAAATAAGATTTTGTTCTTGAATGAATATAGATGGTTTGTGTGCTGTAAATGTACAGATGTGTGTTACTCTTACATTCACCTCTTAAAATAAGTTTTTGTTCTTGAATGAATATAGATGGTTTAAGTATAAATTTGTGTGCTCTTCAGAATTAAGGCCAGAAATTGATACTCCGTTAATGAACATCATTAGAGGGAAGGAACTGAAAATCATAAATCATCAATGAGTTTTTAGATTATTTGTAATATAAATGCACTTTTCTCTGTCTCTAGTCAGTAAACAAACAAACAAAAATCATATCCTTTGCAAATCACCCATTTAGAAGTGAAGCCGCTTTCATTCAAAGTAAAAATATTTTCTCTCAAACATACTTTTTACTTTTCTCTAGCCATAAATAAAGGCTGTATTTTTGAAGGTGTAAACTCACAGGAAAATTAGTTTCCGTTTTTTTAAAATGAACTGCAGGGCTGAAAGTGAACCCGATCAGATTATCTGAAACATACTCTAAATGAGGACTTGCTATATCTAGCCCTTTAGTCTACCACTAAAAAGAATTATCTAAGCTCCATTAAATCATATTTTCCTCATTAGTTTATGGCAGCATCACACAGGAGGATATAAAAAACTCTTCTTAACATGAAGATATACAAGATGCCTCTATCCACTAGGTCACTTACCTTTTCAAAGACAAAGACTGACTTGACTTGAGTTTGACAAGCTCATGTTGTCTATTTCATGTCACCTTATTACACTTTGGGAGCTTATAAATTGATTAAAATTTTGCTCCTCTATCTTAATAAGCATTTAAGCTAGGATACCAGGCCTAAAATTCCTTGGATCCCCATTTTCTCATGTGTGGAGTTCCATGGATATTAAGTTGAAATCTTTTTCTATTCTCTGTTATTATTTTTGCACCTGAAGACTCTGATCCCAGGAGACACTGAAGAAACTAAGAGAAAAATGCTCACCTCCCTATCAGCTGCTTTTACCGTGTTCTCTCACAATGGCCCTAAGAGCACCCTGGGGTCCACACTTTATTCTCTGGAAAGTCTGCGATAAAGACAAGATGTACAGCGCTTTTCAAACATTTACCTGAACAGTTATGGCAATAAAATAGTGACTCCTCAGGCGAAGGACTTGTGTCAGTTTGGGAAGACACCATAGGACACCACTGAGCCCAGGAGACAAGCTGGTGGAACCTCCTGCAAAAAAATATCTTTAAAAAAGGGGCAGAAATGCTGGAGAGGAAAAAAAGAGTGAGGAAAAAGCCACGGGGATACTCAAGGCCAGAGAAGTAGGGGAAGGCAACCTGTTCCGATGAATGGCGCTCCTCTGTAGCATGAAAACAGGAGTTGGAAACAGCAACAGCACATAAGTACCCCATTGTTCTTCTTAGGAGCCCTTATATACTGAGCACATGGGAAGGAATACCATGATTGGTCCATTTGGGACACTTGACCCATCCACTCCTCCCCATAGGCACAGCTGCCCCTCCTCCCCCATTGTGATGGCCACAGGGTCCAGGTGGCCCCATGAAACACTTATCCTGGAACATTACTATTCCATAATGCCTTGCTTATGCCACCTCTGGTATTGACGGCCTAGTGACTTTGTTGTGTTTTTTATGCCTTAAAACCTGTGAAATACAGCATAGAGAACAATATCTGTCTGATCATGGTATCAGCCAAGATCTTGAAAGGCAGGGCAGCCACATTACCCTGGCAGCTAACCTAGCTGCTGTCTTGGTGTGACCGTCACCTCTGGGCATCAAAATGTTGCTCTGTTTCAAAGTGTTGTTGTAAACTGAGGGAAACAGCTTAAACTCATCTTTTTCATCTTGTAAAAGCAGAAATTTTAGGAGAAATATCTTTATACTAGCTAGATTGTCTGTGATACCCAAATCCTTAGGAATGAAATTGCATATTTATCCTGATCTCTGAAGCGCCTGGTGTACTTTGTGCAGTATGTAGATATCATTAAGATCATGTTGTCCTAGTGCATCCTGTCCTAAAACTAAGTACTAAACCTTAAATTGAATGGCTTGTTGATGAGGTCTAAATGTAGTGTAATGCCAGTTTGCCAATGAGCTGAAATGTTTCTGAATGGGCTGGCATAGAATCTAAATGTGTATTGAATTTGCTTTGATAATCACAATGTAAGCATACTGGCTTTCCTTCATTTGCTTTCAAACCAAGAGTTGCTTCCTCCAAAATTAGTGGCAGTATTAAAGTATTTAAGCCAAATATGTTGGATAGTTTTTCAGGCCTTTTGTGAATGATATAAAGATTACAAATAGAGACAGAAAAACAGTGTTTCATCACCAAGTCACCAACAACAAAATAGCCAAGAAGGGAGCACACGAAATCTGTCCTGAAGCAATCTAAGCCGGCTGATGCTAAGCCTCAGGCTGTGGCTGATAGTGTGTGCATATATGTCTTTGTCTGTTTACATGTTTTCCCCTAAGGGAAAACAGAGAGAATCACCCTGCAATTCTGCTTATCAAGCGATTGTGATATATTTTTGGCAGGAAAATGTGAAATGGAAAAGGGCAGATTGTTTATTAAAAGAAAGAAAACAGAAACAAGATACATTTATAGTGAACTGAAAGGCATAGACTTGCTGATATACAAGGCCCTTGCTTTGTAAAAGTTCAAGGTAGCTCATGGTATCATATCTTAATGAAGTGAACTGTACAAATAAACAGCCAATTGAGTGGTAACCACAGGGCACGATCTGGAAAGGTTAGACTTGACTTGAGGATACTGACTGATTAATAGGAAAACAGAAATGTTTCTCTACAGAAGGTATAACTTTTCTCCAAAAATTTACCCACATGCGCAAATGCAATTTGTAAATTTTTTTAAATAGAAAGTAAATCCTACAAGTGCTTTATGGATACTCTCCTGGACCCTATCCAGTGTCAAGTGGTAGTAATGATACACCAGTGTGGTTTATCCCCCGCTGGATGCTGGGATTCTCAAACATTTTTGATTTCTGTAATAGACTCATAATCCCTACAACTCCTACCCAACATGAGCTAAGAAATTTTCCTCCTTTGATAAATGTCCGTTCTGTTCTGCACATTTAAATGTAGGCAAAATGCTGTACAAACCATGTAGTTTAGACTTACAACATGTTCTTAACTGTTTTATTCGATACCTTTTGTTCTCCACTGTCCATCTCTGTTGACAGTCAGACCTATGTGCTACTTTACATTACCTATCCATTCTTTAATGCCATCGTCACACTCCCTTGGGAGAAGTGCCATGTGAGCCAGAGCCTAAATGGCTCCAGTGCCACAAACAGACCCTTAGAATTAGTTTATGATAAGAGTGTAGGCTGTCTCTTCGCGTTTGTAAAATACATAGCACAAGAAGATCTTTATCCTATTAATTGGAATACTAACATTAAATACACGAGTTTGGGGGTTTTTTATGAGTTTTAATGCATGAAAACGTATGTCTATAATAGAAAGGAATGGTAGGAATATTGATAAGTTACCACAAAAATATTTGCCTCTGTTTCAAAGAATCAAGGAAGACTTGTCAAGGCAGAAACAGTCAGCAGGATCTGTTAGTATCTGAAAATTACAGAATAATTTAGGTTGGGAAGAGTCTCTGGAAAGCATCTGGGCCAAGCTCCAGCTCAAAGCAGGTATAATCTTAATCTTATCTTTTACTGCTTTGCTGCACTTGCAAAGTTGTG
The DNA here is from genome assembly GCF_000703405.1 of Apaloderma vittatum. NCBI lineage: Eukaryota > Metazoa > Chordata > Aves > Trogoniformes > Trogonidae > Apaloderma > Apaloderma vittatum. The sequence continues at coordinate 45,603 of NW_009719986.1, read as the reverse complement.
TGTACATACAGGCATATGTGCATATGCCAAGAAGATTCTGACTGAAGAATCACAAATAGAAATAATACTAATTTGAACTTTTTTGACAGTCTAGTGCACCAGGTGGAACTGACTGCTCAGACCAAACTTAATCCTTTGGTGCGATCATTCTAGACACTGGCTAAGATACAATAATGAGGTCAGCTGGAAACTTCCCTTATGTCTTTACTGGAGGCAATTAAATGATTCAATGTCTATAATTGCTAAATAAAGCATTTTTACATATGTCTAAAGTTACAACAAATATATAACATTAAAAAATACAATATAAAAAAGCTGCTGAGAAAGTCAAGAATCACAAATAAATGTGCTTCTATTACAAAAGCTTGGGCAATGTACTGCAGCAAATAACTCAAGTTTCTGTACTTACTGAGAAAATTACAGGAAACTGAAAAATAAAAGGCATGCATAATCCAGTTAGAGCTGACTTAGGCTGCAATGTCAACGGTAAAAAGTGTTAAAACTGTAGCAGGCTGGCAAGAAATTTATGAGACATTCATGAATGGAGCTGACTGCTGATAACCCACCACTGTCTTTGAAAGAAATATTACTATTCTAGCAGTGGGAAAGTTATTTTTCAGTCCTGTATAAGGAAGAGGTTGTTGGATTCAGGAAGAATGCAACAAGGGTCATGCTGAAAATGTGGAAACCAAATTCATTTGTTTCTCCTCAGGCAAATCACAGTTTGGGCTGACCAGCTAATTACCCTAACCTTGACCCAGGAGGGGAGTCTGACTTCTCAATAACTTACAGGTGATTCACTCTTTTCCGCTAGTCAAGCTGTGTGTTTCCCCTCCTGAAACTAAAGGAATCCATTTGGATCAAATTATGCATGACAATTTTGGGATGTAAGTTAAGAAATGAATAGGAGCCAAACTAAACCTATTTCTTTCTAGCAGCACAGACTGAGGTTTCACAGGTGAAAGGGTTTGTTTCCCCTCTTTATTATTTTTTCCCTCCAAGATTATCCTTTGTATTTTTATTTACACAGTTGCTAAGAATTAAGAGAAGTTGGGATCACAGATATTTATTAGAGTGGAGTGATGACATACAACATCCGCACAAACTGTGAGATATGAGATGCGATTCTGGATGCCAAGCAGGTAGTAATTGGGAGGCTGGGTAAATTTTTAAGCATAAAAAAAGCAGATCTGAGCATTCATCCAGAATTCAGACTGACTCTGAAATGGCAAATGTCCACTTAAGTATTTTTTAAATAGTTACACCTGGACAGCCTGCTTAGTTTCTGCCTACAGCATTAATGAGGCTTCTGAAATGAGGGAACCTCACCTGGGGAAAGAATACTAGTGAGAAACTGAGTAGGTCTAGTCAGAACACGCAGGAAATTTGGAAGAGCCCCACCCGAAAAAGTGGAGCATAGATGTATCAGTTCTCTAACGGACTCAGTAATGCTTTGAATTTAATGAATACAATCTATATCTGGTGAATTTTGGCAAAAGCAATAACATCAGCAGTGCTTTGTCCAATAGATGTCTAGAAATAATTTATTTTCTTGAAGGGCCCTTAATCTTCAAAACTTTGATGAAATATAACTAAATACGGAGGTTCCAAAATCATATTACAGAAAATCAGAAACCATTTTGTCTCTACTTTTACGAGAGAAGATAATTAATTCTAACCTTAATAACGATCACTTTATGATTACATGTTGGCTAATACTGAACAAAAAGTACAATCAAAAAACCCTTTAGGCATATTCTGGTTTCTTACTATTTCATGTTAGGTTATTTCTTTTATATCTAAAAAATTATTAAATTTATTTCATTTCAGTGGTGCATGAGTGATGGTAATTTTATAACTATGCATTACGGTAAGTGAAAGCATGATTAAAGGATTACTGTGGTGTCCAGAGATCTGTATATGAATATTTTAGATTGCAGAATAAATACAGTGACAGGATCTTTTCAGCCTGGGAACAAAAAGTTCTAAGAATGAGACTAGCTTTTCAAAGGCGCATTAAAACACCACCAGTATTTAGCGTTGTTTTGGTCTACTATCTGATCCTTGCAGTGGCTCATAGCAGTAAGTCTACAAACAGGATATATTTAACTGCGTCTACAGGCATTTGCTGAAGGGCATGACAGCAACTCTGTTTCATACTTGGCTTCTGTGAGAAACCACTGGAACATTCTTATTTCTTCATTATGCTTTGCAAATTTATACCTATAGTCAGGTTTACCAAAGAACAGGATGACTGCTTGAATAAATTCACTGTAGAAGTATGGTTAAGGCACAAATTCAAATTTTCCAAAGGGCAATTCAGAATAGCAGCACGGGTGGGATTCCAGCAGAGAGGCTGGTTCCAAGTCCCTGTCTCTTGCAATCAAGCAAAAGTCAAGAAGACCTCCTCAACTAGCTTTGTAAAATCAGGTGGTGGTCACACCATTCTTTGTTTTCAGTTAGATCTCCATGCACATAGATGCAGAATCAGAATTTCTATTGTATTTAAATTGTCTCTGTGCATTACATTTTATGATGTGAAAAAAATCCCCCAACATTTGATGAAATCTTTGTTAATAAACAAATCCAAACTACTAAAACAGGTTGATAATCTTTACTTACTTATTTTACTGTGAAATAGATCAGGTAAAGGAACTTTGCACTGTCCTCCTAAAATATCTTAAAATATATTGGTTTTTGGTTTGGTTTGGTTTGGTTTTTTTGCACCCTCCAGCTTCTATTTAGCAAATTTGAGGCTCTTTTGTGTTTTCATTAACCTCCTTAAGCTACTTAAATAATTCAAATGAGTAAATGTTCATTGAATGTTAAGCTACTGTAGAGGCTGCAACATTTAAGTGTTTAATCTTGCAGGTTTAAGATGCAGAGAGGATGAGAGTAAATTACAAATCTTTTGTTTTGCTGTCTGTAGTACCCAGTGATTGAGCAGTACTAGAAGCACTGGAAGTCAGCTGTTCTGCATAACTAGGAGTCTACACAAGGTATAACTAAGCTTTTTTAGATTTAAAAAGTCTATGTAATAAAATTAACAAGCTCAGCTTTGGGCAAGATCCTCAGTTTGTGCAGATCAACAGAATGCTAAAGTGAATTGAACTACATTAATTTATCTAATCTAAGAAGCTACTCCTTCATGGAAAAGTAGAGCTACTCATGAGAATGGGCAAATCAGTGTGGACAAATTAAAATCAGGTCTACCTGGAATTTTTACTGAGACTTGCTAAACAAACAAGGAAAAGTACAACAAAAAACCTGTTTACCATCCTTTAAACCAGTTTTGATTTCTGAATGTTCTAGATGGAAGAGTTCTTCTGCAACTTTGATTCCAAAAAGCGGAACTTCTGGAAATATCACAAGAAAGCCTCAGTTAATACATAAAATACAGCTACTGGTTATGTATCATCACAGAAGTGAGGGATTCTTTGTAGAAAAAGCCAATATCCCTCTGAAAAGTTGTTTGTTTACTTGCTTGTTTTTTAGGCTGAAGAACTTCCATTACTCTTTTGTTGAAAAATAAATACAGAAATTTAAAAATATGCAAGAGTTATGGCCTCAGGTACCGAAAGTGATTGATGTCTCTGATCTTCATAATAGGATATACATTCTTTGACCAAATTACTTTGGATTCCCCATTACCCTGAAGAAAATTAGTCAGCTCAGAATAAGGTTCAAAAATATGTAACAGTTTACTCAGTGGGGAACTTCCTAAAGCAGTTATCAGAAAAACAAGCAGTGGTTGTGCTAAATGGTGAACTCTGGGCTACTGAGGAGCGTTTCTGGTGACCAGGCCTTCTTGCTGGACCAGATATCTTTCACCTCTCTTTCTTAAATGGAACAACCATCACTGCTTTCTGTGGAGAAGCTGGAGGAGGATGTGTTACTGTGATCCTTTCATTTCTTATTGGAGCATTGGAGACCTGATATAGAATGTGGGAGTTCAGGGCACTGAAACTTGCATCTCACCTCCCACAGGAGTGTCCTAATCAGCAGGCTGGAGGCAAAGATGTGGGGAACAGTCTTCTCACTCCCACTCTCTTCTTGTGAAGCTGTTCTGCATCTTGGCGAAAAATTCAAGATTCACAGTGGCCAGAAATGAGAGCCTACCTTTCTGTCTTGGGTTTTAATACCATTCCTCCTACTGCCTCCCACACACCACTCATTTCCTCTGAGAGGAGTGTTACTATATTTTATAAGAAAACTTTTCTGTAATTATTTCACCTCTAAAACAACTGCAATCAGCATTCAAGCCAGTGACTTTGACCCAGTGGCTCCAGAGTCCTCTACAAGGATGATGGATGACTCACTTCAAAACAGCTTAATACCTCATGGTGATGATGATCAGATCTCGAACAAAAAAAATCATACTTGAACACAGTTCTCTCAAAATGACAACTAACCTTTCAGATGTCAGATACACAGGGAGAAGAGAAAAATATGTTTTTCTCTTCTATTCCTCTTTTATGTAACAGATTTGCATATAGAACCTTCATATAAATAGGTGCCACAACTTCTGTCCATCTTATAAATCCCAGTATGGTTTAAGCATATGGTAAGGACCATGATATTTAGTATTGTCAGTCTTCCCTTGTTGTAGGCTGAAGAAAGCTTTAAATTTCGTGTGGTATTTGAACAAAAGTTAACTACTACTGTAACCTGAATCTCTGCACTTGAACTGCTGTGTGTAATCTTAGCAGTAGCGAGATACGGAGTTTTGGAGTCCAACCTCTAGCCCCTGTCAATGAGCCACTGTAAGTGCTACCAGCCACTGTCCAAAGTTCCTGTTCCTCCTGTATAACAGGAGCAAGAGATTTGGCATGGGGTAAAGTGCCAAAGATACCTTGGACCTGTGTGCAAATGAAAATCTGTAGATGTATTTCTGAAGTTTCTAATCACAATAAAGTAAACAAAAAATAGAGTAGCTATTTTTGTTGTCTGTCTTATTTCTAAGAAGTGATGCAATGATTCCTAGTAGTTCCTTTAATTCAGTTCTTTTTGTTCAAGTAATTTCTGATACTAACTGTATCTAGTTGGAATAAAGCCAATTGAGAATCAATGCCAAAATTTCCCCACTAGCATTTTCATGATCAGAATATGGTAAAGAGCTCCTTCATATGTAAAAGAACACACAACATGTAAGAGAGGGTAATATCCTATAGCTACGTGTTTCTCGCACTCACCATTCTGATCAAAGAATTTCTTAGAAATTGTTAAAACAGAGCTGGGACTGATCATTTCAAATGAATACACAGCTTGTTTACTGAAGGATCTGTGACTGAGACCTGCTAACAGCACTTTATGTAGTCATGCAAACAGCCTTGACTTTAATTTCACTCTGGAGGCACAGGCAGTCAAACAACAAGCTGTGAAGTATCTTCACATCAGATCAATACTGAAAATGTGATAGAAATCAGTGTGAGCTATATCATTTCAGAAAGAGATCCTGCCCTGATCTCAAGTGCATATTGATCTTGTATAATGGGGTATTATGTCCTTTAATTACTTTGCAGTATGCAAGCTTATAAAGTTATCTACTTAAACCAGCACTTTCCTATTTATTCAGCCTTAGAGTACATTTATCTTTGTGGATAAAATTCTGTGAGGGACAAAACCAACATTTTTATGCAAAATTTATAGAATTATCCTTTGCTTTCTTAAATACTTCTATTTTTTATTTTGTAATCACAAAATAATTCAAGCATTTGTGATGAAAACACTATAGATTAATTCAGGGATTTATTTTAGTGACTTGCCCTTTAAATTTTCTTCTATGCAGTACATTTTGAATCAAGACATCTGGTAGACACCTTTGGGGACTGGTAGGTATGAAAGTGTTCAAATTTACAAAGCTGAGAATGCAGACAGCAGTTTATCTGCCTCTTGATAATTGCTCAACCACCAATCAGACCATGTCCTTGATTCACACCATTTTATCATACTTAGCCAGACTCAGGGCTTGGGGCTGTTTTATTTTCTTTCTTCTTCCACAGTTTTCTTCTTTTTTTTTTTTTTTTTTGGCTGAAGTCTTAACAAGACCTTTAACCCTTTCTCTGGTGCTGGTTTTCTCAACATATATGTCTGTGGAGTGGATGCAGCATTTGAGTGTAAAAAGATTTGAAAAATATTTGTCTTTTTTTTATATCAGTCAGCGACTTACTAAGCGCTCCTGCCCCAGACTGTATTATATAAAGTGCATTCAGAACTCTGCAAACATAGTTGTAAGACTGGGTAAAGATGAAAGACTGTAAATGAAATAATGAGCATATTAGAAAATTAGAAAGGAATAAGGTGCAGAGACTCTCTCTCCGGAGCTACAGGACCCTAATGTAGCAAAGCACTTATGCCTAAAAATATCTCAATGGCTGCAAAGACACTGTCATCTTTGCTGTTAGATATGGGTCCCTGTACTGTATGAGGTGGTAGAGAATCATAGACTGGCAAGGGCTGGAAGGGACCTTAGAGATCATCTAGTCCAACCTCCCTGTCATGGGCAGGGACGCCACCTCTCGACTAGACCAGGCAACACATGGGGACCGAGCGGGAATCGAACTCGCGGCCTGGGTGTTGGTCATTGTAGTCAGCACCGCGCTCAAACCACTGAGCTAATCGGCCCCCTCGAATGAGCATCATCTTTCCATTGCATGTAAGAAATCAGATTGTTTGGGGGTGGCGAAAGGAGGAAAAACTTGAGATCTGCATTCTCAAGAAATAAGCAATTCTGTCAAAGCAAAGTGCCATTCATACCTACCTAGAGAACTAATTGGGTGGACAGAAATACCTGTCTCAGAGGCAGAAGTTATATCAATGCTATTTTATGTGAAATAACTAAAATTTCTTCTCAGCAACTCCTGTGATGTTGGCATATTTGATTAGAAAATATGTATTCAGACATATCAGCAGGTTTTTTTTGATATTACATACATAAAAGCAATACTTTCATGGTTATGTTAACAGGTAAGTTGACTGAACATCCAGACAAGGTTACTGATATTTTCTTACAGAAATATCAGGGAAATGCCATTCAAATTGCTGTCTAAAATGCAATCTTCTGCGTAAAAGACTGAGGTAAACTCTGAGTTACTGGGAACTGGCAGTGAGGTTCTAGCTGTCAGACTTTGATTAATGCATGTTTATCAATATAATAAATACATTCTGTGATACAGCAACTCTGTACTAATTGCTGTGAGAAAGATGTTAGAAGAAAGTGAAACAATCAACCAGACTGAAAAAACCAAAACAACTGCTCAAGACATTTTTGTATCCTATAATCCACATATGATTCCACAAGTGCCTTGCTCCTAACATTATGGTTAGACTGTAATGACATGCCACTAAAATTAGAGACAGGAATACTAAAATCCGTAATAACATGAACTTTGGTGTAATTCACTAGTCGAAGCACTACTGTCCCAGACAAATTTGCCTAGTCCAAAACTCTGACGGTACTTTTCCTGCTACACAAGATATTAGCAAGCCAGGTTTATAGCATGACTCTCCTTTCAGTGCATCCAGACACTTGAGGATGAGCTAAAGGTAATGCTCAATTTTTTAATCTTTGTAGTAAGCAAGCCATTAGACAAAGCAAAAAGTCAAGCACCTCAAGTTGCTGTCTTACTCATAGCCTGAGGCTCTGGCTTAACATAGACACATCAGTTTTGACAGCTGAAGCACAGATGTAGGCAAAGGTGAATCAAATGCAGGAGCAACTCAAGTACTAAATCTGCCTTTTGGGTGCATAAAGAAATGAATTTTCTGTCAATGCAGTGAATAATTCTAAAGGATCCTTTGGTCTTATTTTTAAAAAGAGAGAAGATGGTTGTCAGTGTTCACACTACACATAAAAGAACAAACCTCAGCCTAAAGCCAGGTAATGGGGAATTGCTCACCAAATCTCCACCGCTTCTCCTGGTTCCTGGACTCACTTTTTCCTCCAGGTATGGAGTCCCAAACATTCCAGGGAAGTTTTCTCTGAACAACTTGCTTGGTCCAGGCAATGTTAAACCAGTGTGAGCCCCACAGAACTTGGTAAACTTAATGTGCTCCTGATTTTATATCATCTATTTCAGCTGTCTCGTTGTAGTGGTTATTATTTCTCTTACAACTAAAATGTGTCAACTGTAGAAAACTGAAGAAATGAAAAACTTGTAAATGTTACTCAGAATGGTACTGAGTTATGAAGGCTGAGTAAAAAATGACTTTCTGCTATAAACTGCAAGGAACTTAAATGCAGTCCACTCTTGCCCCCAAGCCTATGCCAAAAGACTGTCTGAACATCTAAACATAGCTTGCAAATATATGAACATATACAGATGTGTTACATTCGAAATCCTGTTTATGTTTAAAAAATGGAGCACTCTTAACATATTAGTGTGCGTAAGTAAAGCCACGGATTTATTGTTAGAATCATGGAAATCTTAAGTCTAACTAAAGAATGATCATTATATGAAGAATAAACCAGGTAGAATACTTTAGCATCATACTGGGTCTGTATTTCTCTGCACTACATTGTGTTAGTTGTAAATACTTCATTCTACCTAGAAAATCTGCTTCTAACTGCTATGTAAAGTAATAGCTGTATCATAGGCAGTATTAAAACAAATAAGATGCAGACAACTCATCATTTAGAGAAATTATTTTACAGCTACAACAAGTAAAAAGTGCTACAAGCGTTATAGGCTGTTACTAGCAATGACAACAACAGTGACTCATGCAGTCCAGTTAAGGCGCCAACACTGAGCTAAGATGTGAGATAATGATATTGCCTCTCCTGCAAAGGTATTATCGTTTCCTTTAAGTAGCATTCAGGTGACCTCTAAGACATGACAACCTTTCATGTTAATATTAGGACCTGTCACATTTTACCAGTACCTCCTTTCCTGAAGTCTTATGTGACTGTAGCTCTTGATAGCATCTAGCATTTAAATGTAATTATGCTCTGATCACTCTCACTCAGTGAATTGACTGTGATCAACTCTTGTATTAATTAGTTCCCTGCACTCCTCTTTTGTGCTCTAAAATTCTGTTTTAAAAGTGCACCAAAATAAGCAAAGCTACATACATGCTATATACCTATATATAAAATGCCACATGCTTATGTGCTATATTGCCAGCTCTGCCTGGTTTCAGACATGATAGAAATGGTAAAAGATAGTGTCAGTAGAAAATAATTCAGATGATGTAATTTTATTCTTATGCCTATTTACCTTACTTGCTAAAATATATCCAAAAAAAAGAAAGGCAATCTTAATCACTGAAATTGATTAAAAAAATAAAATATTCAGATTAATTCAGAAATTAATGTATCAGATTCCTGGAGAAAAATACATTAGCAAAGTATTTTTTGTAGTTAAGTTATATATATCTTTTTTAATATAACTTTTTAGCTTCTTTTTCCCTGAAATCTCGAACAGTTCTTATTTGTTGATTTCTCTCTTAAGATTCTTCTGGTATTTTTGTGTTGATACTAATATTGTATCTGTAATAGATGTATAATTTTATGATAAGATGCTTAGTAAGGTGAAAATATCACCAGTCTTCAAGTAAAAATTATGCTATATATGTGCAAATAAATATATTGTTAAAATATGATAAAAATAGATACAATAAAGCCTAGAATTTTGTGCAGTTAATGTGTAAACTATGTAGCCTTACTTCCAGGTAGGTGGGTAGAAAGCACTAAATAGACTTTATGAGCTCAGCTGATTGGCAATATTCAGACTTCAAAATATTGACAATTGTACTAAAAGTGTTTTTATACAATTATAGGATTAATGGAAATATATTTGCTAGTTATCTTTATTGCCTTTCTTTCCTACAATTTGTATGGAAACAGGATAAGAAATTAAGTGACATTTCAGGGAAAATCATAAGTTTTTGGTTTGTATTAACATGTACCAGCAGGTGAAGCTCATTTAGGGCTGATTCAAATGCAGTGATTTTAAAGATGCAATAAGTTTTGTGTCAGGCATGCAATGTATATCCTTCTAGCCTGAAACAGATTACCTAGGCTTCGCTAATGAAGACATTAAATGTCTGCCTTATTGTACAAAAATCATGCCCATCAATTTTTCCATTTCACTGCTTAAATTTGAACCAATAGTCAAGCAGGAACACAAGGAAACTACATTTGATTTGGTAAGCATCTCCTGGTTAGGTTTTTCCTTCAGCAAAACATATCTTTACTAGGTTTTGATTTATGACACAAATCTAAGCTCCATAATGTGGTGACTAGGGAGAAGTGCTATACTAGTTCTAGCTTGGCTGTATATGTGATTTGAAGTGCATTAAATTAGTATTTTAGTCTATAACTACTTGAGTTTTGTTTATCATACCCATGAAGCAGTAAGCAAAATGTATACATAAGTGCAACAGCTATTTCACTGAAATTAACTCAGCTCTGTTCTCAAAAGGAAGTTTAAAACAGAATCCCGTGAACACACAACAACAACTGCTCAAAATAATTGCAGGAAAATGAAAACCATTTTGTCACAGTATGAAAAACTGATGGACAGTTGCTTCGTGAGTGTTCTTTTCATCAAGCTATTGAATTTGGCTTTGAGTCATGCTGATTATTTCTGCAAGTTAAAGCAGTTAAGTGAGAAGCAAATCTCTTAAACATATGGTAGGTCTGATTATCATATGAAAGCCAGGCATGCCAGAGATTTGGAGAACACATTGCTCTAAATAGACTCAAAAATGAAAATTAAATACCAGTTTTAAAATCCCTACTGGAAAGAGATACACCTTTCCTAAGGGCATATGCCAAAATTTAGGAATCATTAAGCACTTTATTTCACATATACGAAAAAAACAACGGTTGAATCTCTCTTTTTATAAAACAGATAGCTCATTTGGTGGGCTCTGACAGCCACATCTGCTGAAACAAGGGAAGAGGACTGAAACACCACTTATTGCTACTCTCTACAGAAAAACTTTTGCCCATTGTAACTCTGATCTTAGCAATATAGTATAATTCCTTTAATTGCTAGAATCTGAATTGTGTGATAACATGAATAGCTGAAATCCCAGTATCTGCAAAATACAGGAATAGCACAAAAGTCCTACGTCTTCCAGAACAGGTATTTAAGCCTACCAGAAAAGACACTTGGGCATACATGCATTGGATGTTTTGACTGGAAGATGAAGAAGGAAACTAGTCCAACAGAATTTCTAATGATGGAGGTAAATGTGCAGTGAACCTGGCTGATCTAGAACTTCAGAAATGAAATAGTGTTTTGAGATAGCTCTGTGGGGAACTGTTCAAAAAGTAGAATTCTAAACTTTAAATAAAGGTAATGTATGTAAAAGTTCCTCCTATACCTTTGAATTTTACTAATAACCAGTGCAAATACTGATTGGGAGTAGGTGGGAGAACTAATCAGTGCAGGCAGAGGAATTTTTTTTGTTACATATTGCCACTGATATATCAAATGTTTGAGATCTTAGTAAAGAAAGCTTACACAAGAACTGAGTCCTTCTCTTTGTGGTAGATAAATGTCCAATTTAATCTTTGATCATAATCAGAATTTTCTAGCATGACATCTTGAGGGGTTTTTTTTTACAAAATGACATGTCTTGTGGGGTTGTTTTTCATATTGCTGAGGGCTCAAAACCTTGCTATCGAATTAGTAATTTTGGAGTGTCAGAGATTATCTGTTATTGTTTGTTAAGGCATGCATTCTGCAGAAAGTACATTATTTTAAGAGAAAAGGAATCACAGTGTTGTGAAGACAGCATCATTAACAATATTTTGGAACAGGATGTAACAAAAACTACATCTTACAAGAAAACCAGCAGGAGGATATCAGGTAAGCAGAATGTAATTATCCATTTTGGAAGATGGCCAGCACATCAAATTTAGAGGATGTGTCATCCAAATGCCAATAACCTTTTCCTTCATTTATAAGACAGGTCTGAACTGGTTTTGTATTTCCTGAGTTGTATGATTTTTTTGTTGTTGCTCTCTTTCAGAAAAAACACAACAGAGCTTTCTGTAGAAATGTTTCACAAAATGAAATCATGATTGTTTAGGGTTGGCTCTTTCTATGTTTTCAGCCTTCTGAAATATTTTATTTTGACATATTTTCACCTTCTATTATATCAAAGGAATATCTGCATGAAAATGAAAATGTAATCCCAAAGCTTTGAAATGTTTCTTTTTAAATCTTTAAAACTATTGCCAGAAGTGTTCAGCTTTTGACATATTCCTGTGATTATTTTTCTAAAAAAAATTGTTGCTTTGGAAGACTTCTTATTAATTTCTATGTGTATAAGCTGTATTTACACCATCTTAGGTTGCCTGACATCACTAGTTAGCATAATTTCAAGTGGTTACAGATAGCCACATGGAGTGTCTCTGCCACTAAATTACTGGTTCATGTTGATTTAAAGGAAACAATATTTTCTACTGCAACGCTACTACTCCTTTTTCGTTGAAGGTTCCTCTTCTAATCTCCAAGTAGCTACATTATGTAATTCCACAAGAAAAGGTGTTTGCAGGATACCTGTTGTCTTTGAGTAAAAAAAAAAAGTGGACACTGCTGCTGTTGACTTACACAAAAATATCTTTCCTGTAACTCTGAAAAGTCATTGATGAGCTTAGTTGCCATTTTTTTCCCAGAAACTGCAACCTTCTCATGAAGCTATTGAAACCCTTGACAACAGTCAGGTGTTGTAAGTCTTAAGAAGACTTATTTGTCACAGTTTGTCAGTGGTGAAGTCTGTATGAACACGAGTCTGTGGCAACCAAAGTATCTCATTCAGCTACAGAACCTACTCAATACAGGAAGAAAATGTTACAGTCTCTTGAGTAGAATGTCCACCAGATCTGAACCACACTTTTTAAAGTGATTTCAAAACCAGTCAGGAGTACTGAGATAGGCCAGTAATTTTGGGGGTCAATCATATAAACACTTTTGAAAGCATAAATTAGCTTCAGGGTACAACTAAACGTCAGGACATAAGGGGATAGCAGACTGAACATGATTCTGGGTTTGCAAAGCTGTTCCAGCATAGCAAAGCCTGAGTTTTGGAAATAAACAAATCTGACAGCAAAAACTGTGGTGTGCTTGTAGCTGTGTTTGAGGCTTTTATCTGAAATTTCTTCCTCTGCTGGTGAGCTTTATTCTCCATTTCCTTCTACTAGCTAGTCATCCAAATCCCCTTTGAAGAAGACAACAAACAAGCAAATATTAAGAAAGATGTCACCTGGATGTACACCTTCCTAATTTTTATTTTATGTAGACATCCTGCTGGACAGCACTGGATCTGGTGGACTGTAGTGTTGTTCAGTTGCCCTTGAGCATGCAGGGACAATAACTTGTACACTGGTTTTATTTCCTGACATTTCTAGGCTTCCTTTGCTTCTAGTCCATTTTGCAAAGTGCAGACTATTTTGCAAAAAATGTGTAGCTTTCTGATTCTGAAAAGATCAAAGGGAGAAATGGCAGTGAATTTTATTTGTCTTTAGCTCAATAAACCATAGTTAACGCATGGTTTAAATACTAGTTTGCAACTTCTGTGGTCATAACTTGAAGTGTTATAAAGTGTTTCCGTGTGAAAAGGCATTCTGGCTAGAATTCAGCAGCAAATAAATATTGCTGTCCTCACTAATTTGAAACAGTGTGAGTTTTAAATCTTTAGCTGCAGGAGATTTATTAAGATTGTAGTTTTCATCGCCTGTCCTTCAGTTTATCAAGACAGGTCAAAACTGCAGAAACCATATTTTTCAGAATTGTTTTAGTTGATGCAAATTCCATTTATTTAATTACTGGTTTATAATACAGCATGAGAGCAAGAACTGTAAGATAGAAATAAATGAATCAGTTATCCATGAAAATGTTTTAGGCTTCAAGTTAACTTCCTGGTTTGACTGAAAATGTCTTTGAGTTTTGAATTTGTAAAAAGCTGACAGATTCTGATGCACAGCCTTGCTTATTGAATTTTGAGTTACCATTGCATTAGTATGATCAATTTCTTTTACATTGCTGAACATTCTTAGGGGCATATTTAAGAAGGGTATGTGCTTTTGCTGTGAAGATTTTCTGCACAGAAAATACGGTAGTTTGTTACTTAAAAAATTTTTAGTGACTTCCTATCAACACCGTCTTTCTTTAATTTATTTGCAACTTCTCTACCATATTCCTGGGCAGTAAAACATTATTCCATTAAGGAATGTATGAAATAATATAATTACTATTTAGGTTCTAACAGTTTTCAATATTCATTGTTAACAGATTTATCACTACAACCTTATCACAATAACATGCAATTTTTTTTGTGTTGAAAAGGTACCTGTTAGGTGCTTATGTGCCATACATTTATTCAGGCTATGTATAGATAGCTTGGGCTTAGGCAACCAAAATGACTTTTAGATAAAACTGTGTTGCCAATGAGGGAGTCAGTGAAAGAGTTCAGAGTACTTAATTGGACCCTTTTGTCACAGGTGGAAGAATATTAGGCAGATGTTCTGAGACTTTGAAAAGTCATTACCCAACTTTGAAGGTTTTTTTGAAAATAACATGAAGTTTACTCTAAAAGAAGGGGAAACTTTTAAAGAACAAAATATTTCTACATCATCCAATCATTGCTTCTTGCTGCCATTATCTGGAGAGGCTTTGACTAAAGGTAGCTTTGACTGGGTAACCGCAACAACCATATCAGGCAACTTTTAACTCCAGGAGGGTCTTTCTTCAGTGATATATCAATGAAAGAAGAAGAATGAGGAGTGTGCATTATGGTTAAGACAGGGCTATTGTGTTACTCTCCAAATTTAGCTCTCAAGGAGAAAGAAACCAACTCACAGACCAAGTTCTATAAAGTAAACACAAGTTTCTTTTATTAGGTTGTTTCTTTTGTGTCACTAATAATTCCAGCTTATTTTCTACAGCATTACAAGTCCAAGACTTTTTGCAATCTCTTCATAAATGCAGTGGTTAAGGTGTCCTGCTACTTGTTTTTTTGTGTGTAACATTACCGTAAGTGAGTGTTTGACATTTCATACCATAGGATACAATTCCTGAAAATTGTTAATTTTTCATGATGTTATGACCAAAAAAACTAAGTCAACCCTAGTAAAACTAAAATATTTTTCAGTATAGAGAGAGGTAATGAAGACTTCATGATTCTTAGCTAAAGCATAATCAAGTGTCATGTAGAGAAATAATTTATCCTCCAGGTACCTGTTCTGTGGTTCATCTTCAGGACATAAGAAAATCTTGAAAACCTTCTGCTGAGTAATAGAAAAATAACACTTTTGTCCTATTCATCATGATGTGTTGCCTTCTCAGAGACAATTTCAGTAGCTCAGAGGGAGCTTTCCCCAAACACATTTCCTGTTAAAGACCCACTGTATGCAAAATAGGATCCAAGGGACATTTGTTTGCAACATTACCAACATGTTTTTTGCATATGTTTTTCTTTGAAGCTATGCACCGGTTTGCAATCAAGAACATGCATAATGTTTCTCAGGTCTTTATTATATTGCCAATACTCATCTTTTATGCATCCAAACCCACAAACTTTCATAGCATAATATAAGCCCATTGTACCTTGCTAAAATTAATTATATATACTCAGGCAATATAATATTTCAGCTCCAATTATAAGTCATATAGTGAAATTACATGTTATGAAAATGGTCACTAACATCTAGAAGTCCTTGAGTTTCTTCCTGAAGTCTTCATCTGAACTGTTATATTTTAAGATTTGAATATTATTATTTAAATGAGAAATATGTCTAAAACTATTTATATCATTCTGCTTATTTATACATGTGCATGCACAGGTATGTTTGTATTTGTCCCATTCCAGTAACAAGAATGTTGTTCATATAAGAAATATCTGTTATTAAAACTGAGTAATTAGGTGCCTTACATATCTAGACTTCACTGTCAGTGTAGATACCTGACTACAACAGGGAAACGATTTAAAAAAAATGGAAAGGGTAATGACAGAAAATCATAAAAGAATATATCCATTAATTTAGGCAAAATGTTGCTTTTGCAGCTCTTAAAAGTATCTTTTATATAAAATAATATTTTTATTAGTTAAAAGAAGCAATTGCTCTTTCTTAAATTGAAATTAAATAGTCATCAGCATTACCCAAAGTTTAAACTTCTGCCTAAAATCTGTTTTAATCAATGAAAAGGCTTGGTGACATCAATGGATTTAAACTTGATCTCTATAAAGAAAGCCTTTTAAACTGTGAATTTCAGAACTTCTACATTTTGGGGGGGAATGTCAGGGAAGAAAACTTGTTAGACACCTTATGGAAGAGGCCTAAGTAAAAGATTTTCACCCAATGTTATTTTCATTGAAAAGCCATGCTTTGGGTCTACAAAGATGAAGTCCTTGACTGAGAATTATTTGTTTCAAACTTTCCTTAGAAAAAGCTACTACATGTGAACAGAGAATTTCATGGATGTTCCAGCTGTTCTGCAACATGAAGAAACTGCATTCACGTGTTTCTGTAGAGTCTGATATTAATGAAAATGCCAGACTCCAGACTTAAAAGTAGAAGTGGGATTCCTCACACTGACATTTGATGTCTACAGGGTTAGAAGTCTACTTCTGGCATGGGATTGTGGGTTTCCATTTCAGTAAATGGAAGCCAATACAGATAGTGGAGTCTAAAGTATATAGCTATTTGCTTTAGGATAAGGCAAATTCCTTTCTCGACTCCTTTGACTGTATTTACCTGATATCTTCTGATTAAAGTGTGTATTTCTATAGTTGCTTGAAGGTAACCAGTGTTCTACAAAGAGCAGAGGCTCAATTCAGGACAGTCGACTTTGGAGTAAGCTGGAGTGTTCTGCACATTCCTCTTTGCATTGACTTGCACCCCATGGACTGCGGTGCAAGCTTGCCTACCTGGTTCAAATGCAGACACCTAAATTCAAGTATCTTGACTTCAAAGTTAATCCCTCTTTATGGATTTGAATAATATCCACCATATATTTGCATAATAGTGTTAGAGTTGCCTCAGAGCATCCAAATCCAAAAAAGTCTGAACACAATTGGCAGATGTGAAAAAAGATGGAGGGGAGTCCTGTGTTGTTCTGGAACACTAGCTGGAGGTCAGCAGTGGGTATTTCAAATGGCACTGCACATCCATGTGTGGGCATCTACATTGAATCCCACATGTCTTAATTTGGAGATGAAACACATCCTTGAAGTTAGACAAACTGAATCCCACAGCACATTTTGTATTTTCTAGATTAGTATCCTTCAATAATGAAACTACATGAACTACCATCTCACACACTTTTTTTTTCACAAGTGCATGATTGACATGACATTTGTTTGAATGAAAAATAAAAACAAATTTTGAAATATCAAAAGTCATCTTGAAATAGATTTTTCTTTCTCTGCACTGTTCTAGCTGTTCTAGCTAGAAGGAGGATTCAGGCACAGCAAGCACAGGAGGTGGCTTTGTGCAAAGGAGAATAAAAACAAGGTCTTTGAGGCCAGCATCAGGCTGCTGCTACAATTTATTTTAGTGCTGAAAGTTTCTAAACAATGAAGCTGCCAACTTTTTCTGCAAGTATTTATTTAACAATCTCATTACCAGAAGATTTGTCCTTGTTGTTTACTCTGAATTGCAGGTGAAGAATTTGGATGTGGAAACAGTGTGTGGGGGGGAAATAAAATATTTGTGATTTGTGTTCCTTAACAAACTCTCCACTCAAGTAACTCTTTCAGTCTTTCCTAAAGTGGTATTTCTTCCAGACTTCTGGTGACAGAGATTATTCCTTTGGACTTTTAGACAAAGGTATGTCACAAACAGTGATTTTCTTCACCTTTGCTCAGAAGTTTAAACTTTGCAATCATACCGTAGTGTATCAGAGTGTTTGATTTTCTGCAGCTAAAAATAGGGAAATCAATACCAAATCTGAAATCCTATCAAGGACCTTAGGTTTATTTTTCACTAACTGAATGTTTTAAAATCTAATTAATTATACCTCTATTTATCCTTTAACTGTTTCTTAAAAAACAACTTTGAGTGAAAAAGTACCTGTTTTTGTTGGACTGCTTTTTTTTTGTTAGTTTCAGGTTTCAGGTGATATTAATTAGAAGCTTTGATATGTATATGTATTTTTTTTTATGTTTCTGTTTCAAATTTTGTCTGATTTTTACAAAAGTGTAGCATAGGAATATTCAAAAACATATATAGAATAATTTCACTAATGTTTGGCAGTTTGGTGATGATCACAGAACAGAGAGCTCTGGACTTCGGAGATTTTGCTATTTTTTTCTTCAGGTATTTTTTGCTTTTATTGGATATGCCTCATATGGCAAAAAAAAAAAAGTAAAAAGAGAAAAAGAAAAAAATATGGGAAAAGTATTAACACCAGGCCTAATTCTGAGTTAATTTAGAAAAATATTTACTGAAAATATCTTCAACAATGTGAATGAACACAGTATTCTACTCTATCTGAAGGTAGGTCAGAGCATACAGATTTCCATCTGTGAAGTTTTTTGACTGTAGTATTAGTTAAACATTAATTCATTTGAAACAGTAATGCTGCTGACCTTTGGAGAATTATGACTGAGGGTAAATATGAAAATAAACTCTTCATTCAAGTTTACATCTATAGATGCTACAGTCTTAAAAAACACAGCCAAAAACCAACCAGTTCAGTCTGTATTTGATTTGTATTGAAGGTCTCTACTTGGGCTGTAGATAGTTTCAGTTAGCTGTTAAAATGCAGCATACATCTTTATATGTCTCCACATTTCATATCTGTATATGCTAGACAGCTTATACAGAGCTTGAAAACCACACCTCCCTTGCTGCTTTTGGTTTTGAATGACAGAAATACTTTTACAGGTATGTCAGCTGATTTCCAGCAGAGTGATTTGAGACTGTTGGTGCATTCTCTGACCAGCCACTCAGCCATTTTCATCTTTTTGCAGGTCCCTCTGTTGCCTTCAGGGATCTGTGCTTTGCTTCATTTACTTTCCTACTGGTGATTTCTGCACATCTTCACTGTCCCCATTCTTGGGATAAGCCGCAGTATACATTACTAGCAATAGATCTTCTATCTTTGTTTGCGGTCTAGACAGGCTCTTATTTGCACAGTAGCTTTTTCATGGATAGAAGGATGCCTAAATGCTGAGTATAATACAGAAGATTCTATATTCTTTGAGTATTTAGTGTTATGCTTTCATGACTTGAAAGACACGGCCATTTCTTCTCTGAAGGATATATATTTTCACTTTCTGATGTGAAGTCTCTCTGTGTCATTTAGCAGCACAGAACATGTGACACAAGAACAGAATACCCTGATACTATTTAATATAGAACCCAGTTGCCAGAGCAACCAGTGCCACATGAGAAATGCATAAGCCCCCCTTCATGAACCTAAATATGCCATCTGATGTTGTTAGTCACATATCTTCCAGATCCCAGGCTGTTATACACTTGGTTTCAGAAAATTTAAAAGTGATAACCCCTGCTGTTTTATTTTTAGCAATGGCTATTGCCACACCTCAACTTGTCTTGTAAAGAAAACTTTACTTATTGTCTGAAATTGGATTCTGGAGTAATGAATATCAGGACTTGATACTGCTTAGATATAACCTTGAAATGGTACAATAAACAGAAATGAACCATGAGGAAAACACAGAAGACTGAAGAACTTGAAAGTCAACCGCTCTGGCCAAAAATGTGTCAACTGGCTATTCCTGACACCATACTAGCCTATCCTTGGCAATTTCCAAAGCTGGATGTTCTATAGACTCCATAGGCTGTTGCTTAATAATTTGCACAGTTGAAAAGTTTATTTTAATGCTTAACCTGAATTCTTACTGCTGCAACTAAAGCTTTTTGTCCCATTGTTTAGGGAGACAGAAAACTCGTTATTTGTTCCTTCTCTGCAGTAGGCTTATAGTTGTCTGAAGGGCATTACAAAATATCCCTCTCTTTGTGGCCTTTTATAGAAATCGAGCTCTTAACCTTTTTCCATATATTGTTTTCTTGATTTCTGACCAGTGTCACTGCTTTCCTACAGAATCTGACAACATTCTTGCAAAGAATCCCCATCCAGTATTTCTGCAACTGATTATGCCTATATTAGAAGGAAAAACTTCCACATCTCTTTACTGAATGGTGTTTGGTTTTTTGTGTTTTTTTTTAATCAATTTGACAGGGTCACTTACATTGAGTCCTGTCTCTAGTGTGCTTGAATGCACACATGCTGATCTTTTTTTTCCCCACGGAATCTCCTTGGATGACTGACCTCTATCAAAGTAATGAAGTTGGGCTAAAAGAATATGGCACTGACTTCCCCTATACAGCCAGATTCACAGGCTCATTAATAGCTGTTTCAGACTGGTGGAACAGCCTCATTAGTAATGGTGGGACTTTAAACAATAGCTCTCTAAAAACCACACATTTCTCCCTTTTCAGATTTGGTGAAGGCTGTTGGAGTTTTTCAGTAGAATGTTATCTTTTCTTGTATGGGAACAATTTCAGTTTTGTTGAATATCATTTTTACCAAAAGAAGAACTGGAATGAAATTCAAATTAGCTTCAAAAGAATCAAAACACTTCATTTTCCTAATTAATCCAATATGGTTGGGGTTTTTTTTGTCTATTTACTTTGTGTTTTGTTTTTTATGGTACACTCATCTATAACTATAAATACTGTTTTAGTTAAACCACTTGTTTTGAAGCTGGATATGCCAGTTATTAACAATCAAATAACAAAATGTGAATTAAAGTCTCTGAGATAGTCAAATGTATGTTTGTCTTCTAAAGAGTGACTCCCTTCATCTGTGTGGGTGTTCCGAAAATATGCTGCAGATGCATTTCATTAGTCTTTTCATCCTTTATTGTGCTATGTAAACAGATTGTTCAGCCTGATTCATTTGAATGATACTGAACTCCAAAAGCAAATAGTCTTAGATATTCAGGGAAACCAAAGTGTTACAATTTCAGACTTCAGAACCATGAACTATACAGTCACAAACAATCAGCTGCCTGCCAAAACAACATAAAGGTGCTTTTTTGTCTTAAATGCCTCTTCACTATGCTGTTCAATAAAAGCAATTTGTGCTGTCCATGGTGACCTTTATGTGGTATTACATGGTTTGTAGAGGAAGTGTGTCTGATCAATAGTTAGGGATGAGAGAACCTGAACTCTTGGATTCTTCTCCCACTAGAATACAATTATAAGAATAGTAAATGTGGTAAGACTGTGCTCTATGCTGTGGGAACAGAGTTTAGTGCAAGTTAATTGGTGATTTGTTTAGAAACCTGTCCTCTGTATTGCTCTGAATACATTATTAATCAGAAAAATTTCTAAATAAATGCATTTTAGCGTATGTTTTTGGTGGTTTTTAGCTAATGGTATTTATGATCAATTAGCAAAACCAGGTCACCACTTTGAAAGAATTACTGTTTCTGAGAAAAAGAAATGAAAGATGCAGGTGTGTTTTCACAAGTATTTCTTTGCTCTCGCATATATTTCTGTCAAGTTGCAAGATTTTGCATTATAGAAAGGTTGCTGTCTGTAATAAAACAGTTCCTTTTAATCTATTGGTTCTGATGAGGTAAGGATGTAGACATAATACTGGAATGTTAGTGATATAAGGCCTATTTTGAATTAAACTCTTAACCGCATAGAGATTTTATAAAAGATCCCTTACTTTTCAAAAAATTATCCAGTAGAACTTTTTCACATAATGACTTTACTAATGGCAGATCCTAAAAATTTGACCTTAAGAATGACTTTGAGAAAAGTTCTCTTTCTGAAACACAGTAAACATAATCCCAGTCTATATATGGCTTAGTGAAGAACAAATCCATAACACTTAAAGCCGTGTTAACTCTCCTAAGGTATTTAGCTTTATTTACTAGAATGATTTAAGAGGTAAACCAGAGATTCCATTTAATATAATAGGAAATATTTCAGAGTTAAAACATAAGTAAAAACATTGTTGCCAGTGGTGTTCATATAGTAATCTCTCCAGTTCCACTACTCGGAATCTTCTGGACTTCCTCACAGGGGATTATGTGAATAAACTTACCTATCCATTCACTGTTACCCTACCGAATACATAGTGGTTTTACTTCCTAGGCTAAGAAGAAAATGTCCCAATTTCTTTCAAAAGAGGAAGATTTTGGAAGAGGAAGCACAAATTTCCCATATACTACATTTTTGATGCTTCCCTGTTTGCTTCCAATACCAGTAAGACTTAAGCCACGTTTTCATCTAAACATGCATTAGAAGTGTAGTCATTACATATCATCTAATCAATCTCCATCTGTGTTATTATGAAGTTATGTAATAAAATTAACTCTCTGATCTGATGAAGTTAACAAAATCTAGGAGAAAATGCATAAGGACAGGCAAAAAATGGTTGACATTTTATTAATCAACTGTGGAATTATTATTAATTATATTAATTTAAAATTAAAGCAATTTTACTCTCTCACAGAACTTTGAAAAAGTTTTAATACTGTATATATTGTTAATTTACATCTAGCTATAGGAAGAAATCTTTGGGAACGTATACGTGAAGAAATTCCTTTAGAGAAAGAAAAAGAAGGCAGACCTCACTAAAAAAATCCACAAAACCAGCTAAACAAAAACCCAACAAAAAACTTACCACCACCACCAAAACACTCCAACATAAAGAATGAAAGACTTAAACTAATAAATTAAACTTTGTGTGTAATTGTACTGTAAGATTTATGGTGGCATTGCTAGGAGGATGGAGAGGGAAAAGAATAGAAAAAAAACCCCACCAAACTATCAAATACCTGAAAAAGAATTATCAAACAAATACTTGAGCATTTCAGGAAGAACAAAGGTTGCTACTATCATGGCTAAATAACAAAGATTTGATCTTGGAAATTTCAAAAGTTTTTTCTAGAAGTATGTGGTTTTCTGTATTGTATTATTCCTTTGGGCAATCAATGATAATAGAAAACAAAGCATGGGACCAAAAGAAAAGTAAAACATTGTCCATATTGTTCTCAGCCTTTTCACTTTCTCCCTCATTTAAGCTTTATAAGAGAGCGTATTTCCAAATGCACTCACCTGTAGCAGCAAGCTGGGTAGCAGAGCAGAACATTCACTCTGTATAGCATCCTTTCCACTCAGATTTTGTTGGCTAAGCTGATCAGAATCAGCCATTAAAAGTATACCTGCAGATTTTATGTACAGATTTTTGTCAAGCATTTAAGCAATTTCAATCAACTTTCTACAAGCATTTGAGATAACCATCGTATTTTAGAAGTCCTCACTGAAACAAAGCAGAACATATCATCCTCTTTGATGATATGGTAAGAACAGAATTATTCTGATAAGATGGGAACTCCAGGCTCTGAGCCAAAATTACTCAGCCTTAGTCTTCCAAGTTTCTCATCAATTTTTATCCTACTTCATATTTTCAGCATGATGTCAAATTCCAGATCAATTAGTTTCTAGATTTTATTTTTCCTTTCAAAGATGATTCAGATGAGAGCAAAAGTCTGAGGGTAAGTAGGAAGTTTACACTAATATTTACCAAAAAACTTCATAAAATATTCACTCATGCTTTAAATCTAGAAGGGAAATGGAGGTTGGGTCTCCCTGTGTCTGAAGTTGCAGACATATCTTCATTATTGATATATACAAAATATGTTGAGGTGAAATCTTGAGTCTTCACATTCAGCAAGGTATTTGACTTTTCAGCTCTCCATTTTCCCATCTGAAAAAGAAGAAAATCATGCTGCCTCCTTTTTTTGTGTACTACTTTGAAACCTGCTGGAGAACACTATCACTCTAAACCTTGCAGAGTGTCTTATGATATATTACAAAATAGACAGTAAAAAGCACAAGGTTGGCTGAGGTGTTTTCTTGCTGATACTTAAGATATGTATCTGTGCTAAACAATTACTAATAATTGAGCACAGCAGCATGCCTTAAGGAATCCTGTTGCTTCGCTTCTTAATGCTCCTGCTACAGTAAAGATGCTGCTAAATACACCCATATTCTCCAAAATATCTTATATTTTCTTTTATACATGTCCTAATCTTCAATTAAGCTGTATATGTAATATAAATAGTTTATCTCAAATGGCTGAAATTTTAAAATACTTCAGCTAATTAAATACATTGATAGTTACCTTATTTAAATGAAGTGACCTCTCACTTCCTTGGCTTTTCAAAACTTCACATTTCCAAAATTTTTGACTGTCCTAGAATCTTTAACAGGTTTGTAATGGGAAAGGCCCTTGAGGGGAGAAGAACTCAATCTTAGCTCTCTCCAAACTCAGCAGTATTATATTTCAGTGTTGTCGTTTGAGAAAGTGCTTATTTCCAGACGTAAACATTTGATACACACAGATGGTAATGTACTTGCTTCAATGTATCACAAAACACAGAATTCCTGGTAGGGAGAGTCGCTTTGTTTTTAGCAATTGTTAAAAAATACGTCTTTGTTTGTTTGCTGGTTCTTTAACAGGAGGTTGAAATTTTTGACTGGGTCATATGCAGGATGCAATGCCAAGAAGTTCCCAAGGGCTATGAATTTACCGTAGCTGCAGAAAGGACAGAGTTTATTTCTCCTCTACAGACTCTTGATGACAACTCAAGTACATTAATGGAATGTGGCCAAAAAACGCTCATCTTTCTGTCCTTCCCCTCATTGCCATACACAACTGCTTTTTGATGAGAAAAGGAGGTAGAGGAGAACGAAGAGGAGGAAAAAGAGCTCAGTCACTGCTGTCTCCCGTTATGGCTCTGAACTCAAAAGCAAACAGCTTCTGAGACATCAATACAGCATGGTTGTGTAAGGAATATGTCAGGGGCTGGCTCAGTAGATAGGAAAGTGTTGCAAACTGCTAATTTGCACAGCCAGCAATATGTGCTCTGTACCAGGCAATGCTGTGGGGAAGGATGCACTTGTATTACTGCGTGATTCCTCATGTCCAGAGGCCAAACAAAACTCTAGTAGTGGAGGTTCTCACAGTCTCCTTCACAGATACATGATTAGAATATTCCCATATGTCTTTATAGTATTCTGTCTTTATCAGAAATATTGTATTTAAGGTCTGTTAGCAGAGGCCACAACAGGGGGGATAGACAGAGATGATTTACATAACTGAAAGCTGAAATTTTTTGATAATTTAAAGCTGAAGAATGACAGTTTTCTAAGACAGATGCAATTTATTTTGCATTCTTTTTAAACTATATATACATATAATTTAGACAAATTTATTTCCACTGTCAGGAGATACCTGTCAGTGCTGGTGATGGAAATCCCCACAGTTAGAAAGAGATAGAGTGCACACTATTGACTTTCTTTGCTGTGTTTCTGTCAATGTGACTCAGCAGTTTCTGAGCCTGGAAGGTATTCTGATGTCTGTATTAGTCTGCTCACATCCTCATCAATGAAAAAAAGGAGATAAGAACATCCATTGAATGCTTGACTGAGCTCAGTAACTAATTTCTCACGTGGTTCAGCATTAATTATTTTTAGAAGGATGTTCATCTCTGCCTACAGTCATCCTAAATATCAGGCTTTCTTGTTGCAGCCCATCATTAGCCACTCACTGAAATGTGTCTGTAACACAAAGGTTTACGTTGGGCTCCCAGATAAAGCTGAAGGCCGTTGTATAGAAACATAGTAAGTTACCAACTGTACAGTAGTTATCTTCTATTATAAGTAAAAATGAAAAAAACCAGAAGAAAAAGCAAATGATAGGATAAAATGAGAAAAAATTTTTATATAAGACGTGGGGAACTGAGGCAAAAAAAATGGCAAGTAAGGACTGACCTCACAATTACTTAGCTCTTGCAGTGATGCTCTCTCAGAAAACTACTAAGATTTCAGCTGTGTCATCTAGATGGAGCTTTGAAAACACAGGTTCAAAAGACAGACAAACATTAAGCATCCCTCATAATAAAAGTAAACAGATGAAGAGAAGTAGTTAACCCAGTGGGTTTGGACTGAATTTGAGTATCTGAGTATTTGAATCTACAGAGGGATCTTCACATACCTGGACTTTATAAAAAAAGTCATCATTGTTTCCTGCACCAAAAAATGAGTGTCTATTTATTCTTCTTGGATTGCAGTTCTAGCCTTTGGATGCAACCATTCAAAATCGATTCTACCAGTGTGGTACATCAGATGGACTTTGCACAGCTAATCACACAAAAAAAGCTGACAGTCTCATTTAGCCCAATTTGACAGGAAAGGCAGACCTATTCCAGCCTGCAAAATGCTTAGAACACTTAATATTACAAGTTATGAAATCATAATAACAGAGATCAGGTGATGAATAAGGTTTGCTTCAGAAGTTAATAAAAGCAAAATAACTCTTCTCGACATATAATGTTTTTATATATAAATTATTTTTTTCTTAATTTTCTACTTTCTGTTTTTCCAGGTTAAGTTTTACTTTACTTGGTTCTACCTTATCTTCACTTGACTTTTAATTCTCTTATTTCTCTAAAACACTGTCATTAAATAAAGTATTTCTACAATATTTTTGCTATGGCTGTAATAAAAGATTCAATTTGAAAAGCCAATGAATAATCCAACATATTTATTTTAAACATGTCAATGGAATACAAAAGTTTCTTTCCTCATGAAACTATTTCCAGTGGCTAGAGATAGCACATTTATTCCGAACTTAAATAGGGGAATTTATGAGCTGTTTAAGATTTTACAAAAGCTTCTGAAAAAATTTAGGTTGAAATTTTTGTCCCACGGAAATAATTGATAAAATTCTACCACAACATTTGGCCATCCAGTCAGTGGGCTTCGAGTCAAAGTGCCAGAGAGCAACAGACAGTGGATGGATAGGTCTCCATGAACAGCTTCCCAATGTGTGGGTGCAGCAAAAAGAAGAAATAGTTGGAATGATATGCAAATTTTTTTTAAAAATATTTCAGTGGTTCTATACATGCATACTGTTCTCCACTGCTGTTGTTTTGTTTTCTCTTGTTTGGTTTTATTTCCTTTCTTGTAAACCATGTCCATTATGATGAGTTACATAACATCCAATAGATTTTTACTGTAGTTGCTGCAAATCTGGATTGGGAATAAACCAGTAGCTGCTACTAAATTCCCACGCATGTAACTCATCTATTTTGATGTATAATTTAGTTCATTTCATAATATTTCTTCTAGTGACAAATTTTCAGTCATACTAAACATCTAAATCAAAGGCAGGTTGGGATTTATTTCAATTGTTTGGGTTTTGGTGAATGAGGAACAAGATGTCTTGATCATCCAGCTTAACTTCAGCTTTGTTAAGAAAATGAAAACAGAAAGAGTGAGGAAAGAAAATATGGTTTGTAGAAACAGCTCTTATAAACTTGCAGGCATAAACCCACATATTAATGAACAGTAAAAACATATCGACTCAAACCTTGTAACATTTCAAAATATCAATTTCGTAGGCCTCGGGAAACGGACATAAAAATCTGAGAAAGTTGACTTCAGCAATTTAACTGAATTTTTGTTGGAACTAATCATGAAAGGGCATAGGAGCTATAAAGAAGTAGCAAGAAGGACAGTTACACCTCCTCAAAAGTTCAAAGAGATAGCAATATACCTTGATTTATTAAGAAATTAAGAGTAGAAAAATTATTTACAAAAACTGAAATATTAGATCCACATAACTCATCCTTCTGATTTCAATAAAGCAGCTACTTAAATTATTTTTACTTTGTTTGCTTTACAGAAGGAACATGAAGGAAAAATATCTGCCACAAATGTTTTGAAATTAAGACACAGTCTTTCCAAATGGCAGTTCCAGGGCCAGGATGTTACTGGAGACACTTGGGTTAATCCAGTAAGATTGTACTAAGCTCAGACCTATCTGTAACATCAGACTGTACAAGTAACAGCCTGGAAGCTCACATGCAATTTTGTCATGCCAAACTGTTGGCTGAGGCTCCAAAAGACTCAATGAAAATTCTTCAAGGACAAACGATTCCACAGATGTTTGTGAACTGACTGAACCTTCAGAAAAGCTGAAGCAATTAGCGTTGTTTGTTCCTTCCAACTACCAAAGGAGAACAAAAGAGTTTGAAATTTAGATGTCAACAGCAAAGTATTAACTTGTCTCCAGTGATGAAAGAATATAAGCAATAAAAGATGGACAGGAAGATATAAATGATAGGAAAGAAAAAAGAGACAGAAGAAAACGTGTTGAAAAAAACGAGAAAAAGTTCATAAATATATTCTGCAAATATAGATTAATATTTTTATTTATACAATGTATTTTAGTAATTTATAATAGTATGTTATATAAGAACACAAATATTGCTTTGTTATAGCATGGATGAATCTGATCCTCACCCACCTTTATTTCTTTCCACCCACGGAGAATTTACTGCTTCTCTGGACAGAATAGTAATTCTTTCCAGCTAGAGTAAAATGTTATTTTCTGGCTGTTGAAGTTGCTCATGAAGAGCTGTTTACTTTTACGAAGACAAACCTGCCAGATTCAGAAAACTATACTGTGAGATAGGAGTTAGATTTCAATGATTTCCATATGTAAATGGAAAACTACAGGTTGGTCTTTTGGAGGAAAAAAAAAAAAGAAAGAAAGAAACAAATCTAAGTCCACAACCTCTTGCAATTTCAATTCAATATTCTTATTCTTATTTGTACAAAAAATATAGCAGAATTGAAAAAAAAAAAAAATCTCTTTCCTATTCTTCCAGTACAGGTTCGGATCTGGATGAGTTGTTCAGTAGGTTACAGTATCAAATGCAGCATTGCCTGGAAAATGTCTTTTGACAAACCGACAAAAGATGCATTTGTAAATGGAGTACAGAGTCCTCAGCAGAAGGATGCACTGGGAGAATATAACTCTCAGCTGTCTAACTTTAGCTCTCTTCAAGCGTAGTACCGACCAGAAATTAGACCTTTCTAGAACATTATAACAGAAATTAAGGAGTTGGTACTGATGGGCTATATAAAAGCATTCCAACACTACATTTTTTTCTCACACACCTAGATGACTTGTTAACCACTAAGAGGACCACATCCTGGGAAAAACAAAAAAATAAAAAGAGACGTTACTTGTATACACTACATTTCTTACAGGTGTACAAGCTTTGTGTTGCATCATTATACTTTGACTTGTGATGCTCCTAGGATGTCTGAAGCAAATGGGAGTTAGAATTTCATTTAACAGTGAATTTTCTAAATGTGCCCCTACTGCAGGAGCAGCTGCAGCTAAATAACCTTAGTGACAACCCGCTGTGCAAACACTCTTCAGGAGGCCTGATTCTCATTTACACTAAGGCCCTTTTCTCTGGAAGAGAGGTACTGATTAGGAGCCTTTAAGACACGGTAAGTGTAATTTTAAAGCCACTTTACACAGCCAGAGTGAATCAAGGGGTCTAAGGATAAGTGAAAACTAGAGTCCAAGTATTCTATGACTCTCCTCATTTCTCACAGCATCCCTGACAGAGCTTCTTAAATAAAAATACATCACATGTATGGGGTTTATAAAGCTTACTGCAGTAACAAAAATTTGAAAAGGAAAATTACAGCAAAGTCTGTAAAAAAGTTACAGCAATTTTCTTTAGAACAGCTGACCCAATTATAAATCAAGTGGGGTTTTCTGGCACAGGAGTTTCATCGCACACTTCTCTGATTCGATGAGTAGGCCTCTAAGCTTGATTATAACCATTTAGCATCTAATAGAAAATACCTTCCTTCACCTTGGTTAAAACCACGTTAAAAATGCATTTAGGAAGGCAAAAATAGGAGTAGTAAAAAAATTATCCTTTCTCAGCCTTTATTTCTTCCTTTCTGTTGTGCTGTCTTGTTGATGCAACTTCTTACGCATCATACGTCCTCTTTCATACCACCCAACAATTTGCATTATCTGTGAGCAAATAGTGTACTTTCTTCCCCATTGGAATTTTTAAATTTAATACTTCTTTCTAACCTTTTTGTTTCATGAGTGGTTTTCAAGGGGTTAACATTCAAGCATGCTAACCATTTTTTTTACCCAAGCATGGACAAGTGATCAGATGACAATCACAAAGATCACATCTATTCTATTTCATCAGCTATTGAACTATGAGCAAGCACCTCTCCTGTTATTTTCCAGGACAAAATAAAATTGTTTGCATTCAGGATTGAAAAATAATTACTTTACACATTTCTGACACCACAGAAGTGTAGAAGTATATGTGTCAACATTTTAGAGGAAACTTTTCCCAAGAAATCTAAGGAAATAACAGTTTGAGACAATTAACGATCTTTGGTTTTATCATGAGATTAAACAAAACAGAAAAGACCAGAACACTGGAAAAAAGAATAAGCTGGAATATAAGATTTCATTGATTCATGAAAGAAAATATTTTTCTTTGCTTCCTTTCAAAAGGAAGATCACAGGATGAGTGATCAGTGTAAATCTAATGCCAGCTGTTTAACTAACTACGTTAGAACCACTAAGGCCTTTACAGTACAGTCATTTATTCATACCATAACAGTTTTGTTTAGGTCAATTTGCATAAAACTATATTGTTGCCTTGTACAATGTTTTCTGAGAGACAAAATTGCAGCAAGAGAAAATACTCAATGAAGATATTGTTGCATAAATCAAAAGCTTATATATATAAAGCACATAACATGGCTTAGAGCTCTCTGTGCAACCGAGCAGCCTAAATATATAAAGTTTAAATAAATTTCAAAAAATAAATCTTTGCACAATTTATCAATTCATGGTTAACTCAGTTAAAATTCAAAAGTTTGGAAACTTTTCTGAACTGGCCTCAGCATTTGTTTGGCCTGCAGACTTCAGCTAATAAAACTTGACAGAGCCCCGGGCTGAAGGTGTTCTGCAAATTGGAGCAGCCCCAGGCATGGTGACTCTGAAAACCTTCTGTTTTATCATTGTTTCTTCTTGGTTTCGGGAGATACCCACTTACTGTTGGTCTCTGAGAGAAACTGGAAGGTGCTAATAAGAGCTTATGTACACTACCTGCTTTGTAAAACATTGAGATGCTTACTGTATCAGTACATACCGGGTTATTTCAAGTGGAAGCTCTATGATTAAAGACCTAAGGAGGGAAGGAATAGCCCAGAAGCAGCAGTTGCAGATAGCAGCTAATGCAAATAGACCAAAGAAGAGCTTGTTAAAGCACTAAAATAATTGAACTCAACCTGAAGAAAACATAGGTTCATTAACATATGACTCAAAAAGTTCAGACTGCTCACATTACCATGAGACAGACATTCTTGTAGACTTTCCTCTTTTCTTTCCTTTCTCCTTTCAAATAAATATTGGTTTTGCTTGAGAATGTCTCAATTACTTTTTGCTTGAGAATGTCTCATTACTTTGTGATCTCAATTCTTATAAGTGAAAGACAACAGATGCCTGTGCTCATTCAGTATTTAATGCACAAGTTGAGGTACCCCAATGTCTAGGAGAACTGTGAAATTCTACCCTGAATTATTTAGAGACAAAAGATATAGAGCTATAAAAGCAATGTTAAGTGAGAAAGGTTGGGGACAGGGGTGAGGGGAAGTGCAGCCCGTCTTAGAAATGTGGCAATTTAAAATACAGATAATTGCTCTTCTTTTTTTGACTTCTTGTGCAAAGCAGTTCCTGTGATCAGTGAATTTTCAATCCAACAGAAGATTGTGATATGCTCAGGTGGTAACATTGATGAAAATATCTAAACAAGCTACCTAATATCTTGCTCTCCAGAGCAGAGTTATTAAGCATTTCCTGTTTATCCTGTCTAATCAAGCAGGAGATCATAGCTGAAATTCCAGTGTTGGAATTATTTGAGTGATTGTGGAAATGCAGGATAGTTTCTAATATCAGATGTTAACTAAAATAAAGATATTCTGAAATTCTACTACTGTACTCTTTAGCCTTTTCTCATCCAAACCAAATAAATCCATTCCAATTTGTCTCTTCTCATGAGTTGCATCTCCCTAACCATCTTGGTGTCTCATGACTAAACTCTCTTTACTTTGTTGACATTTCTCTTGTGCATTTTGTACAGAGGTCCCAAACCTGGACACACTATTCAGGGTGCAAAAGCAGAAGTGGCGAGTAGAGGAGAGACAGCACAGTGTTCAACTTGCGGTCTACCCTCTGGGTATTGCAGCCCAGGGGCACAGAGACTGCAGCCCAGTCTGTATGGCTGCAGGGATGCACTGGGAAGCCACCTTCAGCTTGTCCACCAAGGCTTTTATGACCTTCTCTGCAAGACTGGTCCTGACCTGTGCAGACACATGGAGATGTTCTCTCTGCGCTTCTCCTTGTTGAACCTCATGGGGATTCTCCTGGCCTGTTCCTTTAACACCTAATGCTGTTCATGTTGCACAGCTCATCCAGTAATGGTTGGGACAGCTAATCAGTCCTTACATGAAACTAGAAGACTCTGTGCACATTAGAATAATAGTGTTATAGGTTTATCCAGAAAAAAATTCAAATCCGTACTCCAACTAGAAGAGGCTACCTTTTTCATGTAACATTCAAATGTTAACTGCATGACTAAAAGTACCTTGCTTTTTTTTTTTTTTTAAATGACCTCTTCTCATCTAGAGGTCTGTGGAAAATGAAGCGTTACCTGGCTTAATAGATTTCAATCTCCTGCATCGCCTGCTTGAGTGATATTTTGGAGTCTATTAAAAGGGATTTGAGATTGCACAGCAGGAAGACAGAAAAACAGAGCACTAAAGGTTTCCTTTCAGCCCTGTTTTCTAGATTATACAATGAGAGATGTGTTACTTGTTATTTCCTTGGCTGTGACAATGTGTTGATATAGTGTGTCCCACCCCTGACATGCAATTTATGCAGATTGGTGTGCGTTTTCACTTAAACAGTAAAAGCAAACAAATACGGACAACAAATAAGACAGAAATGAGAATCAAAGTGTGAAAACAAAATGGTAAAGAAAACTACTGTGCAGTTTGGGACACAAGTGCCTCATCCTGCTAGGTATTGTCTTCACTGACAGCTAAATCTCTTGGTTCTCAAAGACCTGCTTTAGACAATGAAGGCAGAAGACATTGTTCCTTTTTTTTCTTTGTTTTCCCTCTTATTTTGGTGTTTAAATGCTTTAAAAATAAATGAAACAACAACTCTCCTAAAAAAAGATTAGCGTGTTTTTAAGTGTTAATAGTAAGTAGGATATCGAAGGTTGCATTTGAGTGTTATTCGTTTTATGTAGGTGGAATGTACATGTACCTTCCTAGTTACAGTTGGTACTAACATTTGATATAACACAGATTTATACACTCTCTTTATTAGAATGTGAATGGTCTATTAGGAGAAGCAGGCTGGTTTCCTTGCTTTGTCAGAAATACAATTAAAAATAGGATGAAGAATGCCTACCAATACAGAAAGTAAAGGTTTTCACATTTTCACGAATGTCCTGTGGAATGTTAATAAGTTTTATGTCTCCCTAATAGCACTGCCAGTGTCCCAAAAACAATTAAAGAAATCTTTTTTTCTGAGATCTCTATTCTTCTTTCATGGCATACTGGGCATAAACAAATTCCCAGGCAGAGTCTGCTACACTGTTGTGAGAGATACATTATACAACGTCAGCATCCTGCCTAGCACGTGGACTTAAAGATTTGGGGGAGGATGTGAAAACATTTCCATTTACATGATGAAGTAAAAAAGATTTCCAGCAGGGAAAAGAGAGCTACTTATCTTATAGATATTCTGCACTTGGATGTAAACAAATTAATATGGAAAATAAAGATGCATATTAAAGCATAGTTGGCAGCTTGATGTTATTACTTCTGCAAGCTACTATTTAATAGCAAAAATATTTACTCCTTATTTATTCCCTTTCATCTGATAACATTTATAAACATTAATTAAAATATCACAAAAAGCAATAAGTAGTATATCACTGGGAAAAAAAAAAAGACATTAAAACAAGTCATTTCATGAACAAGAGTCAAAAAATCCTGGATTTCAAAGCCAGTGCTCCCTAGATACTCTGTGTGTGTATACACTGGAAAGCTTTGATCTTGAATACCAGTCTCCAGATTGTCTAGCTCCTGGGCTTTGTTTCAGAATCAAGAAAATAGTTTCTGCTAAGTCAAAATCTGGGAGAGATTTCTGGAACAGGTGCAGAGGCTGCTTCCTGTAAATAATAAGGGATGAGAAAGTGCCAAGTTTGGCTTCTTCCACCTTATAATACCTTCCAAAACTATTCAGACAGTCCTGGTGACTTTAAATACCAGGATAGAGTCTCAGCATCATTCTGTAAGAACTCCACTGTAGTCAGAGGTAGAATAATCCCCCCTCAAGGTACTTTGACCTGAAGCCCTCGTATGTATATGTACATGTATATATATATGGGTATATGCATAGGTACACATATAGAAAATATGTGTATGTGTAGTATGACTATACACAGTGTTTATATGTGTGTGTGTGTTTCTATATACACATTTTATACATATATGTATTTATATATTCATATATTATAATTGTCATAGTAAGATTACTTGGGCCCCAAAGCACGCTGAACACAAGAGATATACATTAGATAAACAACCCTCATGGAATAACTTGTTTCCATCTAAACATCAGGAAACACTTTTTCTCTTCTGAACTACAGCAGTCCCTACCCCACCGTCATGGTCTGTGACTACTTGGTTCCTTCTTCTGCCTCATCTGTATCAGACTGTAAATCAGGATGATTCCTGTAGATATAGGAATGAAGAATCAAGTAGATAGAGATGGATCTCTTACTCTGATTGATTTTCAGTATTAATGGGTCCTTTGTGTGAAAGTTCAGAATGCAATCTCTGCCACATTTGAAAAACAGTTTACATATGGTGTTACATCTGTTAATGGTAAGTGGAGATGGAGCCATTTGATTAGCCGTTTGAAGCTATGCTGAACACAGTTCTGCACTGTCTGTTACAACGAGTAATCCAGTTCTAGAAAGGGAAAAGCATAAAATGACATGGCAAGTCTTTTCTCCTGCCATGAATCTATGAAAACTTTGAAAGCTGGCATAAGTAGATCAGGAGCCACAATACCCGCTATTGTAAAGCAAGAAATTCAGTTTCCTGGAAATGGAAGTGAAAGCCTGAAGTCAGAACAACTATAATGATTATATGACTAAACTGAGCTAAAATTAAATTCTGGAAGCCTTTTTAATTATTTTTCATTCTACGTTAATGGAGGATTAAACATTGGCTCTGCTGCTTCTCCTATAAATTACGAAGTTTGCTCCATGAACAAGTGCTAGATTTTTCTTTATTGCGTTTGTTCAACATTTATGAGAGGAGAGAATGGCACTAATTCACTGGCAACTTCAGAGTGCTATCACAGAGGGATATGACATCATTGCTCAAGGTGGGTGACACAGTTTAAATTAAACCTCAGCATGCAGGAAAGAAACCAAAACTTGAAATTTCCAAATGACAACTTAGATACACAGGGCCAAATTCTTCTTGCTTTCGTGCTGTGCCTAACAGAGCCAAGAAAAACTAAGATACAACAAAGGCACTTTTCATGCTGTCTTTACCAACTTTGTTTAAGTAAAATTCAGGCTAAGAGACATTCAGAAATATTGTAGGTATGATGTTAAAAGTGTAAAGTAAATGTAATGGAAGTGGGAATAGATTATTATTACACTCACACATGAGGTGACCCAGTTTTTTCTAAATACTTATTTGTGCTTTTGTTAAGTTTTTATAGGCTGCATTAATTCATTAAATTTATTAGGTTCATAAAATTCAAAGCATGTTTATCTTGAAGTATAAGGTATGCATTAAAAACACCTGAAATATATTGAAAACTATAGTACAAGGCCAAATGTGACAGCCGTGGTGGATCGCTGCTGATTACCTCTGCAGTGAGACCTAGCACAGCTCCACTCATTGGGAAGCACCCTGATGTGGTTTTGCAGAAGAAAACAAACAAAAAACCTCATCACTCTGATGTCAGATGGTCTCTCAGGTTTGGCAGGGAGGAAGAGGGAGGTAGAAGCTGGAATACAACACAATGTTTCAGACTCTCTTTAAGTAATTTCCCTAAATTAATAGCATTCCAGATGAAAATCAACTGTTTGTTCAAATACGATCGCATGCAGATGACAGAAAATGTAAACGTTTTGAGGAAAAGCTGTTTGAGGTTTGACCATGCTGTGTAACCAACTGCTGATTCCTCCTTACCCCCTTCATTCATTTGATATTCCTTCTGCACGCATTGTAGCGAGCTGCTGTGTTGTTCTCTGGTGCAGAGTTCCTGGCAAAGTGCTAACATAGAATCATAGAATGACCTAGGCTGGAAGGGATCTTAGAGATCATCTAGTCCAACCTCCCTGTCATGGGCAGGGACGCCACCTCTTGACTAGACCAGGCAACACATGGGGACCGAGCGGGAATCGAACCCGCGACTTCAGTGTTGGTCCCTGTGGTCAGCACCGCGCTCAAACCACTGAGCTAACCAGCCCCCATATCTTTGCCTTTTAAAGTTTTAAATGTTCCCACTCACTTAAAGATATTTTTTAAGTACACTCAACTGTTACAATGTATTTTTAAAATAATTTAATGTATCGGACTTTTTAAGGTATTATTTTAATATTTTGGGCACACAGAGTCCAATTTTCATAATAGATCAATTAAGTATTGCCAGTATTTAAATTAAAAATGTTTGTGCATTTTTCAAACCCATTCTTTTTATAACTTCCATATATGTATTCTCACAAGATGAAGCTTATCAGGATGAAGTATGAATATTATATTAATGCATAACCAGGGGGAAGATTATTAAAACACTGCCTTTCAAATGGTACCAAAAAGCCATTGGTGCCACAGTAAAAAATGACATTGCAGAATGCTTTTTATCAAAACTCCAAAACTTTCTGTATACCCATGTTATATTTTTCCTTACATATGTTATAACTCTAATTCTAGAAACATCTTTTTTTACTTGCCTCCTTACTACTCAGTGTAATTAGCACTACAGTAGTTATGGACTAGTATTATCAATTCAAAACTAGTAATTGCACCATCCATAAAATAATATAGCCTGTTTTCAGAATAATAAAATTAATTTATGTAACATGAATGTTTTTCTCTAGAAGCACATAGGAGTAAACCTAAGAAACTATCAACTAGCTTTCCCCTTTGGGTTTTATTCCTCTTCTTTTTCTCCCACCACAACATTTCTTAACTAACGGGCTTATTTTCCTTATGGAAAGTGGTGCCTCTGAAAAACTTGTGCTTCTACCTGAAGAGGGACCTAATATACTTCCTAGGTAGATCATATCTAGGCACAAACAAAAACAGTGCAAAGGTAATTTTTATGAAAAAAAAAAAAAGAAATAAATTGAATATATTCAAGATATTATCAATCTACCTGGTGACATTTTCTAAATCATCCTTTTCTGAGCATAATATTTCATTGTTTTTTAAAATTTTTATACAGATAAAAAGCATTATTATTGATTGCAATTTCTCTCCAAATGGACAATTGCTCATTTTCAGAGTGTGGATTTTTGTATCTAGACAACCTGCATTTCCATAGGCATTATGAGAAGCAAGGTATCAATGACTCTCTAAATATCTGTCTTTAAAAAAATTTCATAATAGGAATGTATTAATATTATTATAACAAACGGAGGGTACCTGCTGTTAATGAGCAAGATCTTAAGGTGGAGTAAATCAACAGAGTTCTGCTGGAAAGAATGGAACCATGCCAATTTATACTAACTATGCACACATTAAGGTTAGAAATAAAGTAGGAAATTGCATAACTTAAATAGAGTTAAACTTTCAGTAAGTCAGTTTAAACTGATTTACATATGCTAGTGATAACAAGAGCTACAGTGTCATCTTTTAGACTAATAGTCTTTCCATGCAAGCATGTTTAGCCTTTGCCTCCACTAATAACGACCCATCATTTAATAAATCAATGTCTCTTTGAACCTTATTAAAGTATGTGAACAAACAATTGTTTATTTCCATGGGGCTGTGCTCCAAGGGTAACCTATTCTTGAATGTTTTCTCTGTTGTTGCAAAGGTTACAGAAATATATTAGAGCAGTTACTTTCTAGCCTCTCAATTAACGACCTTTTTTTTTTTTTCTTGAAACTGAATTAACAGTTTTGATAAGACATAAAACACATTTCACACTAAGCGTTCATTTTGCTCTCAGGGGATATCTTCTACCTGGGAACGAAAGCACCGATGATCCAGTTGTCTCTCTCTGACAGTTCACATTTGTTTTCCAGACT
The DNA here is from genome assembly GCF_000703405.1 of Apaloderma vittatum. Lineage (NCBI taxonomy): Eukaryota > Metazoa > Chordata > Aves > Trogoniformes > Trogonidae > Apaloderma > Apaloderma vittatum. Next base: position 7,392 of record NW_009719986.1, on the reverse strand, counting down.
TTAATATAGATGTGAATATTACTTTATGTACAGGTCATGAGTCCATTACCTGAAGTCTTGACAGATTTGAAAACAGAAGGAATGTGTGGTCTAATGAAAAAAATTGAGCAAGACTATTGGTGATTTTTGAGCTTTGAGTGAAGATGATAATGACTGAGAAGTGGGATTCAGACCGTGTTATTGAAAATGCAGTCAAGGATACATTGACAGGAAAAATAATCACTGGAAAACACTTATATGAAAGCAAACTCAAAAAATCAAACTAAGTTTAGTAAGCAGCTAAATAAGACAAGTAAAATGAAAATAGGTATTTAAAGAAATGGAGTTATTTTTTCCCCTTTTCCCATAACTGATGAAAAGAGGATGAGATAAATCAAAAGATGGCAAAACCCAAAATGGGCAGTTTTCCTCTGTGTGATGCATAAATGGCGCACTTCACTATGTCATCATGCAGCCTGAGCTTCAAATTTAGAAAAAAATGTAAACAGTGTTTGTCTATTTTCTACATAAAATTAGAGCCTGAATTAATGAAAAAAAGATAAAGATAAATTTAAATGTGTGTGAGAAGAAGGAAGAGAAAGAGGAGGAAGATGAGAGGAGATTTACATCAACTTTAGTCCAGTGACAATTTTTTTTCTGCAGCATTACTTAAATTGTGTATGCTAAGCTTTTTCTCCAGCCACCATGAGATATCACTGAAGTTAACTTCAGAATTCTTACTCAACATAGCCTTGGTGGTAGTGTGAAAAAACATAAACTAGCTCTCCTTATTTGATTTTTCGTTTAACACCAGGAGAAAGAACATGCCAGTATAATTAAGAAGCAAGACATTAAAATGCATTTTTGACATAGTATATAAATCACCAAAGGAACTCAGTGCAATAGTACTCAGTAAGAGGACGTGCAAAGAAGCTGAGACAAGTCTTCATGAATTTTGAGTGACATTGTGCAGTAAGTAAAATTATTTGGTAGTTGTTGTTGTTGAGAATGTATATGTGACTGTCATTTAAATCAAGAGTTTCTATTTCTTTGCACATTGCTTCTTTCTAGGACCCTTGTTTCTTAATCCAACAGAAATAATAGTAGGAGTTAGTTTCTGCTGGATGTGATCCAGCTTCAACAAAAAAAAAAAAAAGGTGAGTAAAATTTTAAAAGCAAAGTATATTTTAAAAATACTACTCTTATGCCCTACTATGTAAAGTGATCACTAACAAACAAGTTCACAGAGGAGCTTCTGATAGATAAATTAGTTTGTAATTCTTATTGAGGGAAACAGCTTCCAAAGTGAGTAATACAGATGAGGGACCTATCAAGGCAATAAGCTTTGCCAAGTACCAGTCCCTCTTAAGAAATTTAGAAAAGCTGGTATCAGTCTTGGACTCCTGAATTACAGGTAATTTTTATGTGCACTTCAAATGCTACAAAATGCTTGAGATCTATTTAATAAGAGGAGGTTTTCCATTCCTCTGACACATACAGTAGTATCCATGGCTGCAGACAAGGTTTTGAACCAGGTAGGTAGTTATTCATGAAGGAACGAATTTCTGAAGTACATCTCTCCCTGGGGCAGAGTGCAAGAATTTAGGAATACAAATCGACTGTGAAAAACAAGAAATAGGCAATAATACATAGGAAATATGTGTTGTGTCACTGAAGCCACAAGTGCTGCTTGGCTAGTTACTGTTGTCTACTTGACATAATGGAGGCTGGAACAATTATCCACACTAAATTGAAACTGAGACAACAGAATGAACATTCCTGCATTAACAATCAAAAAACCTTATATTTCCTGTGTTATACAAAAAATGCTATTGCCCAGTCCCTTTTCATCTCATGTCCCCTTTTCCTCAGCAGTACATTTTTTACCGGCTGCTGTGTTCCCAGTTCCACAGTGAGCAAGATTGTCCTTATTTCTTAAATGAAATACACATCTGATATGGAAGGGCTGCTGTCTACATATCAAGAATTTGTTCCCTGCAAAGCTTGTATTGCTTGTCTTGCACACGAATGTCTGATCAGTCACAGTTACCTATAAAGGGAAAAATTAATATAAATTTAATAGACCAGACAATGGTTAATGTCAACCATCTCTAGTTGCAACTTCATTTCTGGAAACAGAGCTCACTTCTTCCAGGATCTCATTTCTGCAAATGAGCACAAACACTTGATTTTCTTTTGGTCTGTCATGTCAGAAATAAATTCCTGTGAGCTATCTTGGAATTTGCTTCTTGACACCTCTGTTCCAAGCACTACCTAATTCTCACTTGAATACTATTTGCAGGAGTATGAAACATACTTGCCCAGAGCTGGCCTTCAACGAAAGAATAAATATCATTGCTCCCTACTCAATCTGTCCAAACAACCTTTCTTTAGTTAACAAACTTTATAAATTAAGGTTAAATATTGGATGCAATCCCAAATGCCACCCTTTAGCAATTTCTAGACGACTTCCAGTATTCAAGTTAACTTTTGCTTACGCGTTGCAAATCTGCTCACGAGTCAGACTCTCAGTTTACCAAAGTTAACTGTTAGTTTACATTAACACCCTAGCCCAGTAAAACACTGAAGAGTTAGTTATTATACAGTTTTTATTTTGCTGATATTTTGTGGAGAAAAAAGTGGCAGGATTTATTTCTGGGCATTATTAAGAACAGTTGTACTCAGAGAAGGCTAACAACAATCACCCTATTTTATCCTGCTACATCCTCGGTGAGCCATCAGGGACATAGGCACCTTGACATTTGCATGAAACATTTTAATCTTCTGCCAGACCTTTCAGCAATGGATCAAGGACAGTACATGGCCTGTATTAGGCTGCACAGCCTTTATGACTAAAGGAGATTCTTTTATTACACTCTTTAAAGGACATACATGCAGTAAATCAGGAAGCTTACTTTTTACATGACTCTCTGTAATGTATTGCAACCTCGAATGTTAGCAAGAAGTAGTTTTGTCTCTTTCTGGTTATATATTCTGAAAGCTTATAGTCCTATATACTTATATATATATAGTTCTATATACTTCCGTTAAATTGTATCTTTCGTGCTTTGTTCAGTTTTAGCTATCCTAAACAGAAAAAAAAAATCAGGAGGATACAGGCGTAGAGCATCAAGAATAAATAACAAGGTTTATGACAATAATAAATAAATAAAAGAACTAAAAAAGAACTGAAGTTGGGCTTATGTAATCCAAACAAATAACTACATCTACACGATTACCTTAGATAAATAGCAACCATGGGTATATGATTACCTTGTATAAACATTTGAAAGGCCGAAACACAAAAAGCAAAGAACAATTGCTTATCCTGTTAAACTTGATTGTGATGAAAAATATTCAATTTTACCTGAAAAAGTCACCAAATATGTTGGAGTTTATATTTTAAATACCATAACAATTCTATTTAATTAAAAATATACTGAATTTAGTGTATTCATTCACAATCTCTTACAATTGTGGATAGACTTTTGTAAGACTGAATATCAACATTTATTATGATAAATCACAGTCTACCATGCCAAATGGCATATTCTTTTTATAGATTCTTTTTATAGATTCCCTGTCGCCTCTAATTCATCTTTATATAAAGAAAAACATTGCAAAGAAAACCTCTTTAGCCAAAGGATGCAGAAAAGATGATAGTGCTGTGTGAAATGTGTCTGATTCGTAATTCGAAGATTATTTTTGCAGCCATTCGCATAAAGACCTTTCATGTTTTGAAGTGAAAATGCAGGTTCTGGAAATGTTAAGGTTTTGTGCAGCATGGAGTATAAACATGTATTTGGTTAACCTCAGTAAAGTCAAACCTATAACAGAAAACCTGATTTAAGTCATGTCATTTAGACTAGCAACAGTTGTCTATGAAAAGACATTTCTTGGCAACAGCCAAAATTCTTACATGAAGAACAACCATCCAAGTTTTCACTCCTTTAAAAGATGCCTATAAACAATATTCTGTTTTTCACCGTGAGAGCAATTAAACATTGGAATGAGAGCGATTTGACATTGAGCATTAGTCAGTCTTCCAAGAGAACTGGTGGATTCCCCAACCTTATACAGTTTTAAGGCTCAGCTTGACAGGGTGCAGGGCCATCTCCTTTAAACTGTATTTCTTTGCTTTAAAGGATTGGGCTAGATGATCCCTGAGGTCCCTTCCAACCCGGTAATCTATGATCCTACGACTCTATGAATCTCCTTCACTTATATTGTAGAGTTTGCTTGGCTGTTACATGACAGTTGTCCAAGCAACATAAAAGTTCTCTAGAAACTAGAATCTACTGTGGAAAATACAGTAGAAACACCTAGAATAACAGATGAATATACACCCACAAAAATGAACATGCAGAAAAGAATTGCCAGTCTCACTAGTATATGATTATTATGGGAATAAGCAAGTTAGAAATGCAGATTTTTTTAGGTTCAAATACATGAAGTTGTACTGGTATGTTATAAACACAAATAATAACCCATTGTATTTGCAGCTGTTGGGAGTAATATTGGTGTAGTAACAGGCTCAGCTGTGATGAAAGCTCACATGTGAAATGTGTACACTGGGAGTCCTTACAAGGAGAATTTGCAATCTGAAATCTACATCTTTTTTATACTGTTAAGTCCCATTGACTTTTCAGAAGGTAGAAAACCTCACAGTCAGCAAAAGCAGGATTGCATCCCCACAGTTTGAGATCTATTACTGTCTTCTGGGAAGGCAGAGAATGAAATGAAATGAAAAGGCATTTATGTTCTAGTTCTGTTCAATACCTTGAGTTATCATCATTAGACACTTTTCACTGTCAATCGTAGTCATCTCCCAAGTGTGTCTAATAGAATTAGAATATGCTGTAAGTACTCTCTTTGTTGTAAATACATACTTTAATTAAAGTGTTACTGGGCATGAGGTGTTGCTGGGGAAGCTGACTCAGGAACATGGTTTGGTTTACCGTTGATGACAGGAAAATCAATATAATCATTAAATAAATACAACACCATTAGATAAATTGTTCTCTGGTTTTGAATCTCAAACACTTTTTAATCTATTCTGTTTATGCATTTCCATGAATTAAATCTTTGGATGTGAGACCATGTGAGACCTCAACCTTATTTCTCTGCTTATAAGACATTTCTGTCTGAATCATTCTTTTTTTTTTTTTTTTTTTTAAGATCTGCTAAGATTCAAAATCTAATTGAAAACTTGCAGGACACAAAAAGGTCACATTGTGTAGTAACTTCTGAAAAAGTTGTCCTTCCCATGTGAAAACAAGAAATTAGTTTTAACTCTATATGTAATTCCTACTGTTTCTTTTGTGAGCCAAATAACATAGACATTTCCATGCCACTTGTACATATCCTTCTTCCAAAGCTGTGCAGAAAGAAAAACAAATAAATAAGAGAGAAAATGAATCACTGACACACTAAAAATGAAATTCAGTTTTTGCAAAGATAGCTATGAATAAAAATCCACCATCATTTTCTGTCCCTGGCTTGGCTTCTTATTTTTCATAATCCATTCTGAAGACATGAAATCACTTGAAATATTTCACAAATGTGATGACAGATTAAAATATTTTAGTTCTAACAATAATCTATCTTTCCATTTCAATTAAGAGAAGTACTTTATCCAATAACAACAACGGAAAAGAAGTAGTGTAGAGTGTGCTCACCTGAGCTGCCCAGAGCTGAAGCTAAATACAGTTAAAGGGAAAATCTTGCTGTTATTCTGTTGTATTTTCCGCTTTTCTGACACCATACCCCTACCAAAGAAAAAGACATGCTGTAGGTGAATTTGCACCATTAAACTCAACAGACATTGTCTCTTCAGACAAACCAAGAATTAATCAGTCTGGCAGTGGAACAGATGTTTAAATGACTCATTTTTCTCCTTTCTTATCATTATGTCACTTGTAGCAAAGGGCCTTTCAAGGATAGCAAGAGCCAAATGCAGTGATATTTTGCTTATTTTCTTTAATGATCCACAATATATTCGTATTTAATCAAACCCGGACTGAAGGATGATGTCCATTCGAAACTCACAGCGACAGTGCCTGCTAAGGATCCATAACACATGAAAGGAACAGTCACACACTGATAATATTTGAACTTTATTATATAACCAAATATGCAGTCCTGTGACTTTCACAGGGGGGTTAGAGAAGTTGTTGCTGGGTAGTGTCACATAGGAACCTTAGTCCACTTGCTGTACGAGGTAAAGTTCTGGGCTGCTAAAGACCTGGATGGAAATTTGCCCATTTACAGATCTAACCAAAGTCCTCTAGGATTTGAATCAGCATTACAACCCTATTCCTTGTTACTGTAATGAAACCTGAGAACATAACTACACAGAGCAGCCGTAAATCAGTCCTCTGCTAGTCCTTTGCCATGTAGTGCTACCAAAACAAGATAGTGGGAAATGATGGAAATTTGACTGGGAGATTTCTCTGAAGTTCAAACTGCTCTACAAGGAACTTTCAGCTTTTCTTCTTTCACCTTTAATTACGGACTTTCTTTTGCTTTCAGCTTGTCTTGGTATTGCTACGACTTCATTATTGCCTGTTACACAAACATATCAGTAAACTTTATTGCCAGGTTTTGAAAAGCATCATGTTTTGCAGCTTGCAACTAAAAAACCTCATTGTCTTAAGAGTGCTTGTATATTTAATTATACAGAAGATTTTGCATAATAGCTTAGCAATACTTGAAAACACTTAAGAATTTAAACACTGTATATTTTTAAATTGGAAAGACATCGTTCAGTCTGTTTTGCAGAGAGAGGGGAGATTTCAAGATTTCTTCATAACATCAATGTTCAGTTTCTTCGTTTCCAGTAGGAAGTAGTGTATGAGCATTCTCCTGGAGCCTTCTTATATTAGTTTACTATATTCACTTTGCCAGGAAGAGAACATAATTATGTTCAGAAGTAATCAAATGAGTCTGATCCCTCTCTTATCTTCAAAATAAAGTCAGTGTTTCAAACAAGTAAATAATCTAAACAAGCACATTGATTTTATTCTACTGTAGCCAGAGCTCAGCTCTGCAACAAAATCTGATATCGTAAAATGGACTATTTCAGTTTTCATGAAATTAAGTATTGACAGGAGAGAAAATAACATCTACAGCACTTCCTAGATACACTAAAATGGTATAAGAATTATAGTAAACTATTTTCATTCCCTTTCACCTGTGGACTTCAATCCTGAATGGGATACATACCTTCTCAAAGCAATGGCATGACATATGTTATGAGAGTCTACAAAAGGGAATTGTAAAGAAAATTCCTCCTGAATAAAAATGAAATAAATGTGTAATATAAATGCAACTGTCAGAAAACAAGGAAAACTATTTCACCTGTTTTTTCTAAAAGTTGACAATAAGTTGTCTTGGGTTACAATATGTAACCAA